>NC_064601.1:63779488-64024488 GCF_943734735.2 Anopheles gambiae | reverse complement strand
GAATTAATTCTAACTTGAGCGTTAGTGTTGGATATGGTTTTGTTTTCTGAATGTTCTAAGTGTTTTCTGATCTGCGATTTCCTGCATTTATTATGCCTCTCTTTTGTTTTCTAGGTCTTATATTTCCTCATTTTTTATAAACTGATAGGATTTTATAGTCTAAGGTGTCCTTAAGATGGTTGGTTAGGCTAATATTATTGGCTAAATTCTGAATATAGTTAAGGTTAGTCTCTATAAATTGTTGCTGTTATAAGTTTTGAATTTGTTAAAACTATTATGAGGAAATGAATCATTCCAAATTTCATTTTTAGTTTTTTATAGTATTCAGCTGTGATTTCCGTAAGGATGAGAAAGAACTTAAATGGTTTGTTAGGTTTTTTGTTTCCTTTTCAATTTTGATTTATGAATTTTTCTTCCATTTCGGTCTAAAATATTTGTAACTAGGTTATCGAAAACTTTCGTTTCACGATACCTTTCTTCGTGTTTTAAATTATATCTTTTCCTTTCGAAGATCGTGTCATTGTCTTTGAATAGTTCTGGTTCTTCTCGTGTTTTGTTTAATTTTTCTATGTATTTGGATTTTTTTTCTTTTTGTTTTGTAGCATACACTCTATAAAGTTCCTCTTTTTGTTTAATTCTTTCTTGAAGGTCCTCAGGGATAGGATCTTCGTTTTTGAAGCCGAAAAATAGTTCTTTAGGGGATATGTTTGTTTGAGAGTGTATAGAATCATTGTAAATTGAGACTGCCAAATTAATTTTTGAAGTAGTTGATAGATTTTTTGTAGAATCTCGTAGTGAGATTATGTTGTGCAATTCTCTTATTGTTCTATGGACAATTTCAATTGTTCCATTTGAAGAGGATTGACCAACACTTGTATAATGGAATTCTACATTATTTTCTTCAAGAAATTGTTTGATTGTGGTGGATTTAAACGAACATTCTTGGTCCATCACAAGCAAACAAGGTCTTCCAACGTTAGCGAAGAATCGAGTTAGTGCTTTTAGTATATGTATAGCGTTTCTTGATTGTAAAGGAATCGCCATGGTTAGTCTTGAGAACTTATCGCAAAGGGTTAGAAAATGTTTATCACTAATTATAAAGATGTCCATATGAACGATTTCCAAAGGTTTTTTAGGAGTGGCAGTAATTTGATATTTTTGTTTATATGGGCGTCTTTCATATTTAGCTTTTTGACATATTTTGCAAATGTTAATAAATTTAGTAATTTTAGTTTTCATGTTTGGAAAATAATATTTTCTAGAGATATGTAGTTTGGTCTCAATAATTCCTCTATGGTTTGCATTATGTTGTCGTTCAATAATCAAATCCTGGTCAATTTCATCAGTTACATCTTCTAAAATTGTTTTTGTCCAAAATAGTTTGATCGATTTTGCGCGAGAGAAATAGTTTTTGTAGATAATTTGTAAGTTTTGTAAGATTTTTTCGCTGCAACAAATGCCAGTAACACATTTGGGAGATGCATATTCTTTGATTATGTTGATCAACATAGCTGGTCCAAAAAGGGGTGTTTTTATTGTTATTCTATGATAATTTCCGAAAAGTGTAATTGCTTCTCGAGAATCATTATTATTTTCTTCTAGTATTATTTGATTTCTAAATTCGTTTAGTGGTTTTTCAGTTGCTGGGATGAATTCGTCATCATTAGTATCTGCTGAGTGTTGCGTCATAGTGTCAGTATTGTTAGAGGCAGTATTTGCATTTAATTCGGATGTTAAAGCAGGGTTTTCCGTTATGCGGGATAGTGCATCTGCATTTCCATTAAGAGTACCTTTTTTAAACTTAATTCGAAATTCGATTTCTTCCAAGGCAAGTTTCCAATGAAGAAGTCTTCTATTTAAATCATTTTTCTGTCTCAGCCAAACAAGAGGTTTGTGGTCAGTTCTTATTTCAAAAACTGTTCCGAAAATGTACGGTCGGAAATGCTTGGTTGCCCAAACAATGGCGAGTAGCTCTTTTTCGGTAGCTGAATAGTTGCACTCTGTTTCGTTAAGCGTTCTAGAAGCGTAAGCGATTGGGTGTTCCTTACCATCTTCGATTTTTTGTGAAAGTACAGCGCCAAGGGCGAAATCACTTGCGTCTGTTTCTAAAATGAATTTTCTGCTAAAATCAGGATATTTTAAAATTGGATCAGTAGTGAGCATTTGTTTACAATCGTTGAAACAATTTATAAATTCATCATTATGTGTTATTTTAGAACCTTGCTTAAGACATTTTGTGAGGGGTTTGGTCAGTTTTGAAAAATCTTTTAAGAATTTTCTGTAATAACCAAGGATTCCTAAGAAGCCTTTAATGTGGGTTGTTGTTTTTGGTATGGGCCAATGCAATATTTTTTCTATTTTGTTTGGATTGGGTTTGATGCCATCTTGAGTTACGATGTGTCCTAAGAATTCACACTCTTTTCTTAAAAATTCACATTTGTCTAATTGAACCTTTAAATTTGATTCAATTAACTTTTTCAACACTTTATTCAAATTGTCCAAATGTTGTTGGAGTGATTTACCAAAAATAATAATATCATCTAGATATACGAGACAGTTTCTTCCTACAAGGTCACCTAAAATATTATTCATGGCTCGTTGAAAAGTAGCAGGTGCGTTTTTCAAGTCAAAGATCATTCGTATAAACTCGAAGTGTCCTTTTTCTGTGCTAAAAGCTGTTTTTGGTCTATCCTTTTTATCAACTTCAATTTGATGAAAGCCGGATTTTAAATCAAGTGTAGTGAAGTACATGCTTCTACCTAACTTGTCCAAAATTTCTTCTATATTGGGAATAGGGTATCGATCATCGATCGTTTTTTCATTCAATTTTCTATAGTCAACCACGATGCGCCATTTCTCTTTTCCACTTGCATCTGATTTTTTAGGGACTATCCAGATTGGGGATGTCCATGGGGATATAGAATGTTGGATAATACCGTCAGCAATCATTTCTTCGATTTGCCTATTCACTTCTGCTTTATGAATATTGGGGTATCTATAAGTTTTTGTATGAATGGGTATATCGTCTTGAGTTTTTATTCGATGTCTAATAGCGGTGGTGCATGAAAGTTTTTCTTTTTCTTGATGGATGATGCCTAGATTTTGTTTAAGAATTTCGAAAAGTTTATGTTTTTCTTCTTTGTTTAAATGATCGGTGCGAATTAAATTTTCGAGATTTGCTATGTAATTTTGCGGATGGTCATTATATGGGTGTGTGCTCATATGATTTATTTCGATCATTTTGTCTAATTCATATCTTTTTGCTGGTTTAGTCCAATGAAATGTTAATGTGTCGCCGTAATTCCTGGCAAGAACTTTAGCATATCCTTGTTTTGCTTTATAAACGCCTGAAGGAATTATTGCATCTTTTATTTGAATGTCTTTTGGAAGAAAAATGTTTCCTTTTGTTTGAGAAACCGGAAGCTTTATAATTTGAGAATTATTAGCATTTAATGTAATTGAAGGGGGTTCTAATGTTCTTATTTCTAAGTCGATTGTACGATCGGGTAGAATAAGTTTATGATTTTTTGTATCAATTAGTGTTTCCATATCGGAGAGTGATTCGTATCCGAGTATTCCGTCAAAATAATTATGACATTTGAAAAGGTAAAATTTTAATTTTTTATCTAGAATGGTTATGAATGTGCATTCTTGTGATTTGAACTTACCATTTTTATTTTTTATGGTAATTGTTTCGCATTTCACTCTTTGAGTTAGTGGAACTAATTCTGGATTTAAAAAGTTTTTGTTCGCTCCGCTGTCTACTAAAAGTTTGATGTTTGAGCCATTTAATTTTGTTGTGTAAAAGGGTAGTCCGTTAATTGCGTTTAACTCGGTGGGTTTAAGTTTGCAGTAATTTGAAAATTTACATCTTCTTCATTATCGGTTTCTTCGTCTGAATCGGATTCTTCTGATATTGTTTTTCCGTCATCTTCTTCGGCTGTATGCGAGAAAATTTTGTTTCTCATATTGGACCGTAAGGTTTGATCGACGTCCATGGGAACAATTTTTGTACGATCTGAAGATGGTTTCATGTTATTGAATGGTCTATTTTCAAGGTGTTTAGGTTGTGAAAATTTATTATCCCTTTTTACATTTTTATCGACACTAGGATGTTTTTCGAACCCATTATTGGTGTTTGATTTAGTTCTTTCGGCGTTTTGGAATCTGCATAGAAAGGCGTAAGCTGATTCCAAGTCTTCTGGTTGTGCGGTTTGAGCATATCCAAAATATGTTTTGCTCAGACCATTTATGAACGCAGCGAGGCATTCTTGTTCTAAAAACAGGTTAATTGCCTCCCAATGTGAAGCGTATACCGTGTTCTGTCTTGCTACTGATTTCATATTGATCAAAATTTCTTTTGTTTTTCTATAGTGAAGGCTCAAAGATTCGTTTTGTTTTAGGTTCCACAATTGTGTTTGATACGTTGCGATATTGTTTCGATCGCCATAAACGTTCTGCAAAATATCTGCGACTTCATCAAAAGTAGTAGGGTTTCCGTTCACACAAATAGTATCATGTGCTTTGCCCTCTATCTTATTAATTACGGTCTGTTCGTAGACACTGAATATTTCTGGTGCCATATTGTTTTTGAAGAGGTCTAGTGTTTTTTTAACTGTTGTTAACCAACCGATTAACTGTTTTTTGTTTCCGTCGAATCCGGGAATGACCCTAATTGGATCCGGGATACGAAAATAGTCAGCACTGCGACTCGAGGTCGTTGGCTGTTGTTGTTGTTGTTGTTGGAAGCGTTGTAAACTATCATTTTCCGCTTGGAGTGTGTTAACGCGTTCCTCTAACAAGCGCATAGATTCAATCAATGCGTGTATATTTTGTTCCATTTTCACTGGTATTTTCTTGTCCCTAGTGAATTTCAAAGAACGAACTTTTGGGAAAGGGGTATATTTTGGCATTCAATGATAAAAATTGTTTGTTGCCTACCGCCTTTTTATTATAAGAGTAGGGGAACTTATGCTTTAGGATGTAACTCACCTTTTTTATCCACGTGTCGGGAAATTAGGGTTTTCCGTTACCTGTCCTTTGCTTTGTCCTTCCTTTTCTTCTTCGGTCGCTCGTTGTCCACGGGTTGGGTCAGCGATTGTCCTTCCTTTTCTTCCTTGGTCGCTCGTTGTCCACGGATTGGGTCAGCGATTGTCCTTCCTTTTCTTCTTTGGCACTCGTTGTCCACGGGTTGGGTCAGCGATTGTCCTGCGTTGATTAGTTTACCCAGTAACGCTGGCTGGGGAGTCTTGCCACTAGCTTTTGTTCGAATGTTCTCTTCCCATTCTAAATAGTTGAAACCAACCGTTCGTGCACTTGTTCTTACACTTTATGAAATAATGAAATTCACGCGATCGTCACGAGTCAACCACGGATCGGGCGATGGAGCAAAGTCCGGGCGATACACAGATTTATTTACGTTATTTCACTGCACTGTACTTGAACACTTGTCACTGAACGTGAATTGGGCCTAGCCGACTGCGCCAATTATGTTTACGATAGCCCGGAGTAAGTTTTAAAAAATATTACTGGGGATCTTTATTTGCGAACTGCTAAACTAAGACTAAAGCTAACTTCTGGATTCGGTACTATTTAGCTAGGCTGGTGTTTTCGGTGCTGCCAGGTTTGCCGGTCACGTTGTCGTCCACGTTTATGATGATCATGTTGCCTCGGTCCGTCTGAACATACGACACCACACCTGGTCGTGGGAACCTGCTTCCAGTGGAGTTCCCGTTGGAACCTGACTCCGCGCGTGGAGTAACATTGATGGCTCGCTTGCGACCGTTTTCTTACTCAGCACCTGTATCATAGCGCGTAGCGCATGTGTACATAACTTAATATTAATAATAATAATAATAATAATCATCATCATAATAGTAATAATTATAATAATAATAATAATATTAATAATTATAATAATAATAATTTCTTTGCATAGCAGTCCACACCCGGGGAAGAGTTTGTCTTGTTTTTGTTGTTGCAGCGGGGTGTCCCGCTGTGGAACCCATTCCAAGGCATTGCCGGTCGCTCGGCGTCATGATACCGACTCTAAGCCAACAAGCCGCCAGATTCTGGACGGACAGGTGCAGCACCATACGCGCACCGTAATAAACAAATCCAGAATCCTCTTTTGTATGAATTCAATTCAAAATGTTGTTTCCACTTGAGTCCACTAGCTGAATTAGAAATAAATGTGCAATATATCACACGCATGTTTGCTTAGATCGTGTGTCTTTTTGATACCGCCAACAACAGAGCCGGTCGAAAAGATGGTAGTGCCAATCCAATAGTTGTGTTGTCTCTCAGGTAGCGAGATCAAAAATGCATGAACTTTGTAGCCGCATTGGATGAAAATGTACGCATCAGAATGCCAGCTAGCCAGCGTAGATTTTGCCCCATTTCCTGCGCAGGAAACTGCTCGAATTTGCGCAGCGTGTTCTAGAGCGTCCAAGTGGATTATGACGGCCGCTGTGCAATGCTAGAACTCGAGACGCTGAAGCAACGCAATTCCAAGGCCCAGCGGTTGTATTTTGCGGGATTGTTGCACAACCGTGTTGACTCGCCGGCGCTATTCTCCAGCCTGAAATCGCTCCTCACCAGGTCGATGCTTGACGTAGTGCAATAGTCGGCAAACTCCGGCGCGTCGCTACATTAAATCTAGCCCACTTATGGATTTGACTGGGTTTCAAAGACGAGAAGAAACTATTCGTATAAAAATTACTGAATATTTATGCAATACAGCCGAAGCCGTTTTTTCTGAATGAAAATAGTAAAAATCTTTTGACATTTCACACCGTATTACTCTTCCATCTTTTATTATAATTTAATATAATATTATATTATAATTTAATATAATTTAATAAGGAGAGACAGATTCATTAATAAAAAATTATTTAGGAGTTTTCTGGAAAAAATAAACAAACACTAAAAAAGGTATAGTGTGAATGCGAATTTGAAAAAATAGACCTCATTTTAAAACTGTCCGGAATTTGAAACATGAACTCGAAACTGTTCGGGATATGAATCAAAATGTCGTTGAAATTTGGTAATTTTTCGCAATGGTTTGAATAAAATAATTTGATTTCTTTTCTGAAATGTAAAGCGATTGCTACTGTAAAATAAATTATACATTGTTTAGACCGATTGAACATGGATTAGTAAAACCATATTAAATTCCAAAAATTGCCTTAAATGACCGTAATTCGAAGCAAGACGGTACATCAATATCCATTGTAAAAGTAAACACCAACGTAAAAGCAAAAAATTTGTTTTCATGTTATGCTCACGATGACGGTTTTAAACCAAATCGTCTGTAATATGAAACACGAGCTGGAAACTGTAAAATAGGAAAGAAAATATCGTTTAGAACCATTGTTCTTGCGAATAAAAGACAAACGTAACTAGATATGTGAAAACAATAACTTCCCAACATACATCCCGGAACCAACGGTGCGAAACCTTTAAGTTCTTTTGAGTACAAATAAAACCAACTTCGATCATGACAAGTCAGATTCGTTCGGAATGTCAGGATAGGACTAAGCCCATCCAACATCTATCGACTTCTTATTTAATGAATTTACTTATTTATTTTTTTATTTATTTGAATCAAAGTTATCGGGCAGTATGCCTAAATAGCTTAATGCTTACAGAGTACAATTTTAAAGTATGGCCCTAGAACTAACTTGAATATGCTGACGCAGCTGACTAACGGATTGATTGAAATCTGCTGATAACCCTAACCTATTATACACATCAATCATTTTGAGAAGTGGATCATTGGCACCAAAACCAGTCGATCTAAAAGGGCTTCTTAGTAGCTCTCTACTTCTAAGACCTCTAGAGAGAGTAGAAAAGCAAATAAAATTTAAAATGTCAGGTGCAACAAAATCTCCAATTAATAGTTTATGCATAAAAGTTATCTGAGCCGTAGTTCTCCTATGCTGTAAAGTCTCTAAGCCAAATAGTAAACACCGAACATTATACGAAGGACGTGGTTTTGGTTTGACCAGGAAAGACGATGAAACATGACACGTGTGATTTTTTTCTGAATTTTTTCAATTTTATCTATGTATGTGATTTGATGGGGACACCAAACTACACTGGCAAATTCCAGGATGGGACGGACTAAAGAACAGTATAATGTTTTTAAACTGAAAGGATCTTTAAAGTCGGCTGAGACACATAAGACAAATCCTAACAGTTTACGAGCCTTAGTGACGATAGTTTTATAATGGCTAGATAAACTAAGCTTACTGTCTAAAATAACTCCTAAGTCCCGAACCTGAGAAAAACGTGGAACGCTCTCTTCATTGATTTTGTAGTTATAAATAATAGGATTTTTTTTCTTTGAGAATGTTATACAACTACATTTGCTAACATTAAGTAACATTTCATTATTTAAACACCATGCAGAAAAATAGTTTAACGAGTCTTGTAACATTTCACAGTCGTCAGAATATGTAACAGGTAGGAACATTTTTAGATCGTCAGCATATAATAACAATTTAACATGAGGAATAGCAAACACGACATCGTTAATAAATATAATAAATAGTAAAGGTCCTAATATACTCCCTTGAGGAACACCAGATAAATTATGGAATGTGGCAGATAAACTAGTTCCTATCTTAACGTTAATGCAACGATCAGTTAAATAACTTCTTAACCACTCAACAACATTTGTGTGAACACCATACTTTGATAATTTAGATAGCAATAGAAAGTGGTTGACCTTGTCAAAAGCAGCGCAGAAGTCAGTATAAATGACGTCAACCTGTAAGCCCTTGTCAATATAGGAGTGGCAAAAGTTAAGTAAGTATATTAGATTGGTCTCAATCGATCGTTTCGGCATAAAGCCATGTTGAACATTAGAAATTAATAGTGAAAAGGCTTGGAGCATATGACGAGACATTATCTTTTCAAACAGTTTACTGCACGCACATAACATTGAAATTCCTCTATAAGTGCACACATTTGTTTTGTCAGATTTTTTATAAACAGGAAACATCCACGATGATTTCCAAAGACGCGGGAAGCATTTCGATTGCAAGGATTTGTTGAATAGTTTGGTCAGTATGGGAATGAGAGCAGCCTTGCAGTTAATGAGAATTGCGCTGGGAATATTGTCAGGCCCAGGAGCGTAGGAAAGCTTCAACAACGAAATAGCAGATTCCACCTCATCATCGTTGATTAGTGGTGTGCATAAATTAACCTCATCATTAATTAAGGATAAAGCCGATGTTGAGTTAGACGGTACCGAGGAATTGTTGGTGTACACAGAAGAAAAATATGAAGCAAATGCATTGCAAAACTCTTCATCTCCGGTAATGGTGTTTCCCTCAAACTGCATCGAGGAAGGAAGTCGTCCGCAGGATTCCTTATCTTTAGCAAATTTCCAGAATGATGTGGGATGTCTTTTGATACTGATTTCAATTTTCCTGACGTAGTTGGCGTAGGCGGTTCGGTTCAGCTGCTTATATATTTTTGAGGCGCGAGCAAAATTTATTTGATTAGTGCTGTTTTTTAGTCGATGCAGTTTTTTAAGGGCCCGTGATCTTCGACGTTTAGCTAAGCGTAGTGCAGAATTGGTCCATGGTGGATGAGCACGAACATTAAACCGTGGGATGAATTGTTCAAACAGTTCAATCATTTGAGAAGAAAATTCCCTACTAGAATTATGTTTCCCTACTCAAGGTAAGGCCTCTAATCTCAAACGTTTCACCAAATCCAACGACGGGGGGGGGGGGGGGGGGGGGGTTGGTTTGGTGTACGAATCATACACTGCAAATTTTATAAGTTTGCTGCAGTTACATTTTTTACTGAAAGCTATTGAGTAATACATGGTTTTCTCGTTTCACTGAATATCAGTAAAACAAATTACTGAAAATGCAGCTATTTATTCTGTCAAAACCACATTTCTGAGCTTCAAAAGAAAACATAATGCGATGCCCACTTGCTTGTGATGAACAAAATTTGATTTGGTAACCGCTTACACCCCGATACATTTTAGGTGCGTATTTGGCTTGCGGGATTTACGTTTTGGTTGAGAAAAATCTTCACACCACTTTGCTGTTCTTGCTGAAATTTCATGATAACCGTGAGTGCGTACCAAATCAACAAACTTGTTTCGACAAAATACAGTTCACATCTGTATAAATTTTTATGAAACAGAGATGAACAAGAGCAGCATGGACTACCACCCGCGCATCAATAAAAACCCCAATTTCAATACTTTTTTTCGCCAATTTTTAATCGATATCAATGACTAAACAATCAGTAATATCCGAAAGGCTTTGTGGTATGTTCAAATTTTGGGTACTGTGGATACTGTTTCGAAGCGGACTTTCGACACTTGATCGTCTAGGCGATCATAAAAACCTTTAGGACGTTGGAGTTTAGAGAGATTACCTTGGGTAGGAGGACATAAGTAAATTCCTGAAATGAGAAGTCGATAAATGATGGACGGGCTTAGTCCTATCCTGACAATCCGAACAAATCTGACCTGCCATGATCGGAGTTGGTTTTATCTATACTCAAAAGAAGTTAAAGGTCGGAAAGTTATCGTTTTCGCTAAGCTAGTTACATTTGTCTTTTATTGACAAGAACGATGGTTCTAAATGATATTTTCTTTCCTACTTTACAGTTTCCAGGTCGTATTTCATAATACGGACGATTAAAAATTTAAAATCTTTTAAGATTTAAAATCGTCATCGTGAGCATAACATGAAAACAAATATTTTGCTTTTACGTTGGTGTTTACCTTTACAATGAATACTGAATGTCTTGCTTCGAATTACGGCCACTTCATTTTTAATCGGTCAGAGCGATAACTTCTTGAACGCAGGCAAAGAAAATATTTTCATTCGGAAGTAACTGGATATACCTTGTATTGCAGTATGTTTTTCTCAAGTAATCCACGGACCACAGGTTGGAGACCACTGCTTTAGATCAGCTGCTTTCTAAATGATCGAGCGGTGAGGGCCAGAAGAATGCATTTTTTTACACATATATTATTATATTATTACAGTTAATGCCCAAATAACTGGTTTATGATTTTAAACAATGCGATTGGTTATTGGTTTTCTTAAATTATTACATCATCCAAGCAAGTTTCAAATTCATTTTATTAAATAACTAAAATTGATTGTAAAGATTCTTCAATTAAGAGTCTGCAGCATACTGTGCAAAAGTCATAAAAAGTTCAAAACAATTAAGCAAACTCGCAATATCGCTTCTGAATGTACCCTTCTTTCCATGTTGCAAAATGTTTTCAGGATATATCTGAAGATGGTACAAAAACCTTAACAGCTGAAAAATTATCGAGACAAACGTACAATCGTTCAGTACTATTATGAGGCCACGGACAAGTAAGGCCAGGTCAGACCAATTGATAGTGCATTTCTTTTAAAAAAAGCTCCAAGAAAATCGTTGCATCCTTAAAAAGCAATAGTGTGTAACCATTGTTCTCGTAAAATCAACAGTCAGGTTTTTATGGAATTATTCGTTTCTATTTTCTAATTTCTCCTCAAATTTGACCATATTGATTGGTCCGACAATCCATGTTATGGTGATCAAATTTGGAATAGTTCAACGATATGAATTGTCATATTAAAATATGTTCAGTTAATTTGTAATGAATAGGATCTTCCTATCTTTCAAAATCGCGCAAATATTTTCTCGGGCCTGACTGCATATTGTGGCGGGCCGGACTTTGCCGACCGCTGCCGTCAAATTTTACGCGATCATTCATATCGATATTTCCTTTCCGTCGACCCTTCCAAATTTGACCCAAACCCTTCAACAGCTTGCTTTTCCACCATCACTTCGTCCAGTCCCCAAAAGAAAGCAGGGGCACGAGTTCTTAGTTTTTGCGTGATAACATAGACACAGGCCAAATTAAAAAGCGCACACATCGACATCGGAATCGATTCTCGAATGAAACCTTTACAGATAAAAAGAACGTGCTTGGTGTCAGCCAATTTTTCTTGCTAATTTCTCCGGCTACGAACCGTTGTGTTGAGATCGGTTTCGGAGCCTTTTAATGTCGTATGTGCAAGTAGTTTGCGTGAGGCATCTCTTGTAACGGATTTTCGTTTTACCCAACTCGCGCGTAACGTTCAATGCATTGGGCCAACGATGATGAAATGATATTGTTTTGAGCTGTGGGCATGTATCGCAGCGTTCTACGCTTCCAAATAAGGTGCACGTGTTAAACAAAAATATTGCACATGTTAAAAAGACAAATGTTTTCTGCTTCTGATAGTAAAATGCTTCTGATAAATAAAATAAATATGCTTCTGATAGGTCTGGAAGTAATAGTAAATCTGATTGTAAACATAACCCCCGGAGGGAAAATGGGGGTATATTGGGTTGACAACACCAAATGGAAGGGGCCCCTCAATCGACGGGATCATCAACGGGGCCCCCAAATGGCCGAGGCAATGGAGATTGTTTTTCGTATTATAGCTGTATATGGCTGTATGTAGATGCAGCTGTAACGGTTTTTGGTCTTGTTGTATTCGCAAAAATTGAAATAGTCGATAAAAACCATATATAAATGAACATGGTCCATAGGTTCCTTGAGTATTTTTATACCCTTCCCCCCTTCCTTCTAACTGAAACCTTTCCCATTTCCCCTTCTCTTCGGTCCACAAACTTGATGTGTTCGATTAGGATCAAGAATGAAAATTTTAGTTTTTGCATTAAAAGACACACACAATCCACTATCCCAGGCCAGGAATGTGAATACCATTTTTCGTGTGAAAACAGCTGTCTGCTTTCGGCACACAATCGCAAAGCGGTAGCAGGGACCCCGTATACAAGAACAGGACGGTTCATCCCAGCCAAGAGCGCACACAATGACATCGATTTAACCATTTCTCGAATGCCCAAGCGAATGAAAATGGCACTTTTCGGCTGTGTTTTTGATTGACATTTCGTGCACGATTTGACAAACGAAATCGTGTACGAGATTCAGACTTTTTTCGGCACATAACCACAACCGCGTGCAATGACATATTTGCTATCTTCATCGCACGTCTAGCGTTAGACATTTTGAGGTTAAATAGTTTTCACATTGTTGGTTTTTATATGAATGATACGATACGAAAGAACACAACTGATTTAAATACAAACTAAACATAATACACAAAAAGAAATACACATAACCTGCTTCAACGCTTGGCTTGGAGAGCGAAATGGTTCGAAAGGAAGAACCACACATACAGTCATATATTGCTTGTCAAATTATGAGAATGTATGAGTTATCGTCCGAAAATTTCCGCTTGGGTGAAACCTCAACCCACTGAAGCACCGTTGACCAAACGACCTTCCTAGGCTTTTTTAAGCGACGCGAGCTTGGTGTCAATTTTTCCTGTTAATTTCTCCGGCTACGAGCCGGTGTATTGAAATTTTGTTTAGAGTCCTTTAAATGTTTGTCTGTGTATGATGTGTGCTTGTGGCTGTTGAAACAGGTTTTCTTTGTGGTTAAACGCAGCGTTCTGTTCTGTGTTCCGTGCATTGGATTTTAACAGCAAGTGTCTCCGCGTTTTTTTTTGGTGAGCTCGTGCACCGACCATCCACACCAAGACACCAAATGCACGGGGCCCCTTATTGACGGGGGCCCTTACCGACGGGGGCCCTTACCGACGGGGCCCCTTCATCGAAGAGTCCACATAATAGTTGGGGCCCCGTAAACCACCTTTGAGTTTTAGTTTCAGCATAGCTGTAACGGTTTTTTATCTTGTCTTCACGCAAAAAGTTGTATGTAAATAGTGATAAAACATCATTTTAATATTAACATGGCACAGTTTCTTTTTGGACATATAAATACCACCCCTTCCCGATTTCCCCTATTTGTCAGTTGACCACAAAAGTTGAGTAGGGCCCCGCGTGAAAATTTAAGGTTTTGCGTTAAAAGCAGGCACGCTCCACGATCTCAGGCTTGAGATATGAATACCATTTTTCGCGTGAAAACAGCTGTCTGTTTTCGGCACACATCTGCAAAACAAGTATAGGGGCCCCCAGACAAGCGCAGGCACGTTTCATCCCAGCCAAATTGAAAAGTGCACACATCGATATCGATGGAATCGTTTCTCGAATGAAACCTCTACCCACTGGAGCACCGTTGCTTGCTTGATGTTAGTCAATTTTTCCTGCTAATTTTACCGGCTATGAGCCGGTGTATTGATATTGTGTTTCGCGGTCTTTAAACATTTGTTTGGGTGTGTTGTATGCTTGTGTTGTGTAACGGGTTTTCGGTGGTAGTTAAGCGCAGCGTTCTGTGCATTCCATTTTAGCAGCAAGTTGCTCTGCGTGGTTGTGGGTTTGGGTGTCTCGTGCACAGGCCACCCACACCAGCAAAAATTGACGGTTTCTCGCTCTGTCCAATACTTTGCGCCAACGATGATGAGGTATTGATTTGAGCTGTGCGCGCGTGGCGCAGCGCAGCTTTGATGCAAGTATTGGCAGATTTCTTAGAACATTTAATGTGCTGCTTTGAGTAGTATGGGGCCCCGGTTTTCTGCAGTTCGGGGCCCTGATAAAATGCAGTGAGTAAAGCGATGGGAAAAATGAATTATTTAAAAATGTGTCTTTTTGAAATAGATGGTAAAAGTCCCATCAAGAGGGGGGGGAGGGGGGGTAGAATCGAAGTCGAAGTACGAAGTCGAACATCCACAATGACGGCGATACGAAGTCGAACATCCACAATGACGGGGGCCCCTAGATCGACGGGGCCCCTGGCGGCCGCCTAGTCCGCCCACCGTTTAACGCGCCACTGTATGTTTATGTTTATGTTTATTTGTCAATCGATGGACAATAATGCCCTCTCGAACCATTTTAGCAATGTTTTACAATGAGTTCTTTACAATGGATTACAATAACATAGAACATAAAAATGTGCACTATGGAACCAAATTTAACACAGAAACACGATCATTAAACTCAGTTGGCAAAATCCTCGGCTCAAAAGCGTCGCTGACTGCGTTTAAAGCACGGCACATGAGTAGGAACGGGTCAGAGGAGCCAAATTGCGTTCTACGGTCGTCGAGGGCCAACATTGCCCGAGTCCAGAGCGGCCTGGCCGGAACGTACAGGTTGATGGCAGCCAGTAGTGACGGAGAGTCAATACGGCCGTCGAGAAGTCCCGTGATGAACGACAACCTGGCTTTTCGTATTCGCTCACTTAGGGTGGGTAGCCCGAGTAGTAAACACCTAGTCCGGTAATCGAGCCTTTGGTTCCATGAGCGAAGTGCAAATCGTGAAATTTTGCGCTGGATTGATTCCAATCGAGCTAACGGACGCGCTGCAGTTGGCCACCATACGATATTTGCATATTCCATGAACGACCGGATAAGTGAGCAATAGAGCGCCTTGGTGCAAGGTATATCATTAAGCTCGCGAGTCATATTGATAACTAGTCCTAGCATTCTATTGCTGGTGGCTACTACGTGATCCAGCTGATCCTTAAATGATAGTTTTCAGTTCGTGGGCCGCATTGCTTCACATTTACCGTTGCTGAGGGCCATTTTGACGCTACTGTTACAATAGGTGAAATTTCAAATTTCGTTTTAATTAGAAAATATAAATTGAGTGTATCAAATTTCTACGTCTTTCTTTTATTCAAATTTAATTTTAGACTTTCGGGTCGGATTGAACCTACCTTGACTCGACCCGAACTCGCTGCACCAACGGGTCGGAGTCGCTTATGCTTTCTCGCACCTACTGATCTATCGGGTCGACCCGAACTCGCTGCACCCTCGGGTCAAACTGAACCTACCGTGGCCCGACCCGACCCGAACTCGCCGCACCAACGGGTCGGAGTCGCTTATGCTTTCTCGCACCTACTGATCTATCGGGTCGACCCGAACTCGCTGCACCTGCAGGTCAAACTGAACCTACCGTGACCCGACCCGACCCGAACTCGCTGCACCAACGGGTCGGAGTCGCTTGTGCTTTCTCGCACCTACTGATCTATCGGGTCGACCCGAACTCGTTGCACCAATGGGTTGGAGTTGCTTATGTTTTCTTGCACCTACCGGAGTCGTTGCACCCATTGAACCTACTTGTACCTTTCGGGACGAGCCGAACGACTCCGGGTCGCTTACGGATGGCTCCGACCCGATAGGTTCGGGTCGACCCGCTCGTCACTAGTATCCACAGTATCAAAAAATCGAACATACCCCAAAGCCTCTCTGATATAACTGATTGTTCAGTATTTGAAATCGATTAAAAAGGGGCGTAAAAAAGTATTTAAATGGGGGGTTTTATTAATGTGCAGGGTGGCATTCCGTTCTGCTCATGTTCATCTCTGTTTCATAAAGTTTTATACAGAAGTGAACTGTATTTTGTCGAAACAAATTTGATGATTTGGTATGCACTAACGGTTACCACGAAATTTCAGCAAGAACAGCAAAGTGGTACGAAGATTTTTCTCAACCAAAACGTAAATCACGCTAGCCGAATACGCTCCTAAAAATTTATCGGGGTAAGCGGTTACCAAATCAACTTTTTGTTTATCACGAGCAAGCGGGCATCGCATTATGTTTTCTTTTGAAGCTCAAACTGACTGGCATGTCGTTTGGACGGAATAAATTGCTGCATTTTCAGTAATTTCTTTTACTGATATTGAGTTAAACGACAAAACTACAGTAGAACGTCGATTATCCGGTTAACCGCTTAACCGTGCGCATAAATCTGACAGCTGTTCATACGTACGGCGAAAGTTTGCAGCGATAATCAATTGGGAAACCAGTTTCTTGTGCAGCTCTGTAGTGTCTAGGGGTATTTTCGAAATTCATTTTTGTTCATGAACAGTTGTGAAACCTACAGTTATTGATTAAAATAATATTCTACTAACGATTAATCGATTGATTCTAGGTGAATTAATCTTAAAAAATAGTTGATTTTATAATTTTTATATGAATTTGACATTTCTTGGACCATTATCCGTGCAAATCGATTAACCGGCAACCGTCCGGTCCCGAGCTGCCCGGATAATCGACGCTCTACTGTATCTATTAGTCAAGAGCTTTCAGTAAAAAACATAACTGCAGCCAACTTAGAAAATTTGCTGTGTATGATTCGTACCATTCAACAATCCCTTTATGTACCATTTTTTCTAACTTATAATATATAATGAGAATATTCGAAATTTGTCATGAATCATAGTGATTTTTGTTTTGACAATGTATAACAACCGTTCTCTGATAACCGTTTTTTCAAATATCCTCCTTGGAACGCAATGCCACCTTTGTATTGAACTGTCATTTTTGTATTGACAGCACAGGTGGCTTTGGAACATCACAGACAGTATCAACTGACATGTTCGACTATACGTTTGTCTTGTTTGTTTTTGTGTCTGACAGTACACCTTCACATGATTATATGTGTGAGTTAGAGTCGGATGTCGTGTTCGATTGGCGATCGCCTAAGTCGTGGTACGTTTTCAAGAAAAAAGAAGAAGAATTAGATAAATAAGATAGAATGGAATAATGTTCCTTTGACGAATTTTTATTTTGTTTTGAAGTTGTTGATATTGATAAGGTTTTGTTTTATATTTGTGACAGTTGCTGAACTACTTATCAATAGACTTCCTGAAATTTTAAATAAACAATTGAAAAAAGCGGGCGCTGCCTAAAAATTTAAAACAAAGCTGGATGGAATTTGATAATGCTTCTACTCTTCTTAGATCTACTCCAAAAATTAGACAATTAGCTTTCACTGAGCTACTAAACAACATGGTTGGTGACCGATAAAACGGTCCACTCGAAACTGAGAAAGAAGTCGACGTGCGTTCGTTCTATAAGCCGAATTTGCTATAAGCTATAAGAAGAATGCGTTCATTCTATAAGCCCGAACGCGAATCTATTCGCACACGAATTCGAACGCGTTGATACTATAATCTTTCTCTCGACCAATCGCGTGACGACACGTCTCGCCGCCACGTGTAATGCAAGAGGAATGCGATCTCTAACGTCCGGCGAGAGAGTGATCAAAGGATCAAGCAACGGGAGATCGTTCTCTTTCGTTCGAAGGCCATCGGGTCGTGAAGACGTGTTCGCGAGTGATATCTATATTGAAATAAATCTCGCAGTGAATTTGCAGAAATATACTTTCGTGATTAATCGCACAATTTAGTGAAAGAAAATACCTAATTCGTGAGGAAATATTCGTGTCGCAGCTTCGTGCAAAAACATTTGGTGACTCTGACGTGATATAACGCGAGTGTAGTGCTTCGTGTAAGTGTATAAGATAACAAGTGCTTCAGCCATGACGACGCCGGGTGACAGCGAGCACAGCATCGAGGTAGCGCGCCAGCTAACTGCGTTGGAAGGTGCAGTTAAAGCGATACTCGATGAGGCTCGCGAAGGAAAGCTTTCGGAAACCATGGCTTCTATAAAGGCTGAAATACTAGAGTCGCTATGGAGCGACGGTAGAAACGCTCTCCTGCAGATCGAGGGTCTCGCGGGACCGCATCCAAAACGGGTCCCCTTAACCGAGGCGTACGCGACGGCAAAGTGCGCCTTGGCCGAGCTGCACCCGGGGAACATATTCACGACGCCAGCACTCGACGCGACGATGCTGCCGGCCGTTGCAAAAAAGAACCATCTCCCACGGCTAGATCTACCCAAATTTTCGGGATCGCCATCGGAGTGGCCCGCGTTCGCAGGGCGGTTCAATAAACGTGTGGCTGGATTGGAAGAACATGCAGGAAGAACATGGATTGGAAGAACAGACCGCTACGCCTTCCTTATACAATGCTTTTAACGGTGCGAAATAGCCCGTAACAGCTGCGAAGCATTTGAAAATGCTGGAATGATGTTCCAAGACGCGTGGAAACGTCTTGAGGAACGCTTCTACAAAAAGCGCGTGGCATTTCTCGGCCACTTTCAGTAGCTGTACGCGTTACCGAAATTGACAGCAACGTCTTCAACGGCATTGATGCGGCTTATCGACGCCGTGGAAACATCGACCTCGTCAGCGCGCCAGATTGCTGGCAAAATGGATCAAGCCGCATCAGCAGTGGAAGATGGTATGATTGTGAGTTTCGTTTTGAGTAAGTTGGACGAAGAAACCGCTGCTCAGATCACTCGCCGCCTGGATGCTCAGCAGATCCCTACGTGGAAGGCACTCTGCAACAAATTAGATCAGCTGGCCAACACCCTCTACTACGAACCTAAGGCCAAGCCAGGAAACAACTTCCGGACGGAACGTCCCGCTACAAACCACGCACCGGCGCGGACGGAGCGCGCGATGCTGTCCGCTACTGTGCACGCAGAAGGCCGGCATGCGGATATCGGAACGACAGGCCATAGAAACCAATCATAGATGGTGGTGCGGCGGTGTTATGCGTGCGATAAAACAGGGCACTTGTCCACGTTGTGTCCGGAACTGCGCGTGCGGTCGTTTTTGGAGCGTACCAACTACATAATGGCCTTAGGTAAGTGCATCAATTGCTTCTCCCGACAGCATGCTGCAGCAAAATGCCCTTGCGAGAAACGATGCCAAGTATGCTCCAAGAAACACCATACGATGCTGCACGTCGAAAGCAATGGGAGTGAGAAGTGACTATCTGGTTATCATCGCACCCCATTCGCCATGCCCATCCGTTCCCGCTCATCATCGCTTCGTGGATGCGCGGTGCCTGATCCTGTTGGTGCTGTGCTGCATCGCTCTCGTGCGGTGGCCCGTTCCTGCTCATCATCGCTTCGTGGATGCGCGGTGCCTGATCCTGTTGGTGCTGTGCTGCACCGCTCTCGCGCTGTGGCCCGTTCCTGCTCATCATCGCTTCGTGGATGCGCGGTGCCTGATCCTGTTGGTGCTGTGCTGCATCGCTCTCGTGCGGTGGCCCGTTCCTGCTCATCATCGCTTCGTGGATGCGCGGTGCCTGATCCTGTTGGTGCTGTGCTGCATCGCTCTCGAGCGGTGGCCCGTTCCTGCTCATCATCGCTTCGTGGATGCGCGGTGCCTGATCCTGTTGGTGCTGTGCTGCATCGCTCTCGAGCGGTGGCCCGTTCCTGCTGTACACCAATCACAAGGGGCATGGCACGATTCGAAAATAGTACGGTGAATAAGTCATCGGTCCCTGCTCATCCAGGACCTAATCGCACCAGGTCCCCAACCAGACAGAAGCAGTTTACGCGCGCGGCTACCAACCCCGCACTTACAGGTAACCTCTCATTTCCTCAGGAATACGTTCTACTGGCAACTGCGGTTTTACTGTTGCAAGATGGTGATGGTAAATGGCAGCGTATTCGCTGAAAATAGATTCGGGCAGTCAGGTGGACGCCATCACTACTGACGCTGCCCAACGACTCAGACTACCATTGACACCTGGATACGTAATACTGAATGGGGTTTCAAGTTTCAATTACTACCACCAATGGCACGTATCGGCGCCAATTAAATATGTACCTTCTTCCTGGACTAAATGACCAACCTATCCGAGTAATCGAGTATGCTGAATCGGAATTGCCCCCCATGAAATCACTTGCTGATGCCCGCTTCAGTTATCCTGGTTCGATTGATGTTATTATAGGAGCTGGAGTCTTCTATGATGCTCTTCGTTCCGGCGTTCGTCAGTTATCCAATGGCCTCAGGCTTCTGAATTCCAAATTTGGTTGGTTAGTAGGGGGATCATTGAGCAACATTGATTCGTCCAATCGGTACATGCGTATTTGTAACTGTTGCGCGTTAGCACAACGCCCGGCCTGCAGATAAATAATTTACCAAAAAAACGGCTTTTTTAAGTAATTCAGGATTATTTTATTTTGCCTTTAACAGCACAAAATTTTAGTAGCCGAGAGAGTGAAGAAAAAACTAAAAATTCGTCCGCTTCCACGCAGGTCCGGGATCAAAAAGAAAGCCCTATTTCGCAGTCCATGCGGTCACCGGCTATCCGTCAAACGCTCGGTCGATCCCTTTCGTTCAGTCCGAACGTTTATCGTCCAGTCCGAGACCTCTAGCGGCCGCTAGCTAAAATACGGACGCTCCTTGTCGATCCTCGAACGATCGCGTCGTCACCATAAGTGACAGTCCACCAGGCGTTTCGACGTCGTCAAACGATAACCCTCGGCGCGACGTTCAGCGATACCAGCTTCACCACTGGCCTCTCCAGCATCGTTCCTTTCGCTGTTTTGATGACGACCCGACGAATGACTCCGTCTTTGGATGGGACTACGCGTTCCACCCTTCCTCTCGGCCAACAGTTTCGCGGGCTGTTTTCGTCCACGATTAAGACAACATCTCCGGTCTCGATAGGCTTGCACGACTCGAACCATTTCGTCCTTCTAACCAGGGTGGGGAGGTAGGTTTTGATCCACTTCTTCCAGAGCTCGTTCATTTTAGCCTGTACAGCTCTCCAGTTTTGTTTCAAGCCTGCTGGCGAATCATCAGGCTTCACCAAGGGCTTCATTCCTGCGGAAGAACCTAACAAAAAATGGTTGGGAGTTAACGGTTCCTCATCCTCACCGTCGACTGGAACGTGTGTAAGTGGCCGAGAATTGAGCATGTTCTCGACTTCGATCAATGCTGCCGACAGGACCGCTTCCGTAGGATGCCTCTCCGTGAGGGTGCGCGACAGCATTCTCTTGACCGATTGGATCATCCTTTCCCATGATCCTCCAAAGTTTGGGGCTGCGGGGGGGTTAAACTTCCACACCGGATCGGGCGATCCGAATTCATTTAAAATCGTCGAATCAACACGTTCCGCAGCTTCCTTTAATTCACGATCGGCGCCCACGAAATTCGTTCCACGATCGGAGACTATTTCGATTGGTGTTCCGCGGCGTGCCATGAAGCTCCGAACTGCCATCAAGCAGTCACTCGTAGACAGGGATTGCACAAGCTCGATGTGGACGGCTCGAACCGTCAAGCACGTGAACAAAACACCCCACCGTTTTTCCGTCTTTCGGCCGTTCACGATTACCATCGGACCGAAATAATCAATGCCCGTATATGAAAAGGGCCTGGAGAATGCAGCAAGACGAGCAGCAGGTAATTCGCACATTTCCGGGGACGCTGGCTTTGCGTACAACAATGTGCATGTTCGGAATTGCAGGCGTACGTGTCTACACACAGATCGGAGAGCCGGTATATCAAAGCGTTGTCTCACTTCGTTCACTACAGTTTCTTGGCTGCCGTGCTTATAACGACGGTGGACATCGTCAACGATTAACTCGGAAACACGATGTCGTCTCGGTAGCAGAATAGGTCGCTTCCTCCCGGGGTCGACGTAACGGCAACGATCGATCCTTCCGCTCAATCTCAGCAAGCCGTCCTCGTCCATATAGGGGCTTCGTTTGAACAACAAACTACTTCTGGGAATCGGACTTTTCCACGACGGTGTTGTTGAGTTTTCCCTCGCCTTCCAGAGTATGGCATATTCATCGGTAAAAGCGTTCCTATGAACGTCTCGCAGAATTACCGTTTCAGCCCGCTGGATTTCGTCGCGGTTAAGCGGACCTGTCGATGGAGATTTAGTTTTGGTAATAATGTTTACATACCGACACACGTAAGCCATCGTCCTGACCAGCCGCGTCCATCGGGAAAATCTCTCGTAGTCGATGAAAATCGGACGCGCTATGTGGATGCCGACCAGCTTCAGCCTATCCTTTTTCCGCACCTCCTCGGACGTTTCCGATGGTACTCGACGAGGTATGTTCCATTCTGCTTCGGGTAGTTGCAGGAACTCGGGCCCACTAAACCATCGTTCGGAGGCGAGATGATGCTGCAGGTTGGTCCATTTGGTCGCTTCGTCCGCCACATTAAGTTTAGTTGGAAGCCATCGCCAATCGTCGACGTTCGTCGTGTCCAGCACCTCAGCAACCCTATGTGCGACGAAAATCGAGTACTTACGGTGGTCTGCGTTTATCCAGTCTATAACATCAGTCGAGTCTGTCCAGAAGTAGCTTCCACTAATAGTTTCTCGATGAGCACTAGTTATAGACGAGGCTATTCTGCAACCCATCACAGCAGCCTGCAGCTCTAAGCGGGGCACGGAAAGATACTTTAGAGGCGCCACTTTAGCTTTGGATCCAACTAACGACACCTCGATACGTCCATGGCACTCAAAACGGAAGTACGCGACCGCTGCGTAACCATCTGCACCCGCATCAACGAACACGTGTAGCTGTAGAGATGATTCGGTGAGCGACGCCAGCTGTCGGTAGCAACGTGGTATGATGAAACTTTCCAATTCTGGCAGTCGTTCCATCCAGGCGTCCCATTTATGCTGGATCTCTTCCGGAACTTCGTCATCCCAGCCAAGGTGTAGGCGCCAGACTTCCTGAAGAAGTACTTTCAAATAAAAAAGCACGCCTGCGATCAAACCTAACGGGTCGTAGATCGACATCAAAGTCCGCAGCATCTGCCTCTTGGACGGTGGTTTGTCCTTGCGTGCCAGCTCCAGGTGTCTTACACGGGATAGTTTAAAGCCGAAACTATCTGTTGTGGTGTCCCACCACATTCCCAGCACCTTCTCTGGCTTTAGACACGGTTCGAAATCCATTTCCTTGAGGGTTGACTCAGTGCCTTTTACCGCTGTCACGACTCTGATGCTATTTGAGAGCCAATTGTGGAGAGAAAATCCAGCATTATTGTGTATTAAGCTCACCTGATACGCCAGCTCAATCGCTTCTGGTTCCGTTTCCACACTTGTAAGCATGTCATCCACGTAATGTTCTTCATGGATACAGCGAACTGCACGCGGGTACAGGGAACGATATTTCTCTGCATTCTGGTTCTTTACGAATTGCGCCGTACTTGGAGAACATGCTGCACCGAAGGTCATCCTCAGCATGACAAACTCCTGTGGCTCTACATTTGTGTTTCCCCATCTCTATAGAAACCGTTGACTATGGATGTCATCATCACAAATGCGTACCTGGTGGTACATTTTCCGGATGTCAGCTGCCACCGCTACTCGATATTCACGGAAAAGGAATAGCACGGCTTGCAACGGCGTAACCTAACTTTATTAGGATTGTTAGGATTTGTCACTGGGAACACTGGAAGATACCATTTCCTAGGGTTTTCAGCTCATCCGCTCTTATCGGTCTGGCATAGCCCTTTTCCAAGTAGTCCTCTAGTATCGCGTTAATTTTCTCCGCAAGGCTCGTATCTCGGCTCATCTTACGCTCCAGACACTCCATCCTAGATAGAGCCATTTGACGGTTTTCCGGCATGAAAACGTTGTCGCTCCGTCAGAGTAAGCCCGTGGTGTACCGCCCGTCGACGTGTTTTGTGTTGTTTTGCAGAATCGACATCGCACGTTGATCCTCCTTCGACAACAAAGGCTCCTTCGCAGGACCATAACCTTCCACTTCGAAGTACGCTGCCATCATACGATCTGCCCGTGAGGTCTCTCCTTGGCAATCGCATACGTGGTAGCTAGACTCCTGCACAATGGATGTGTCGTTAGCGTTATCCGTGCATTTGCCAAAAATGAGCCATCCCAAACGCGTCTTCGTAGCTGTAGGTTGTCCTGGCTGTCCTTCTATAGTTTTCAAAGGTCTGGTCAATCTGTAATGGTCGATACCGATTAGTAAATGAGGAGAAACAGCCTCATACGAGGCAGCTGGAATCGCCTCCAAATGCTTATATTTCCGCTTCAACTCGTTCACATCGACCGATTGGATAGGGAGCGATAACCGGCTGACTGTACGCACGTCGGCCATCGAAAATGCGGATGCATTTTCTTCAGCACTGGAGACTTGCACCGCTACCCTTTCCGAATCACGTTCATCGCGTCGCTCTCCCGCACTGTACTGCAAACACAACGGGTCAAGAACGCCGCTAACCCCAAGTTGCCTGGCGAGCTCCTGCTCCATCAACGTCACCGTCGACACCTCGTCTAACAGCGCATGCGTGTAAATTGGACCACTCTCACCGTGCAGCTTTACCAGCACGTAACGCAGCAATGTACCATCGGAGCGCGTTCCATGATGATTTATCTCCACGCGTTCCTCGCTGGTGACACGATGCAACTTCCGGTGATGCTTAGCGACGCATCCTTGGACACCACAGTCGTCACGCTTCGAGCACGGGCCGTAGTGCTTGCCCAAACATCGTTTGCACAACTTCAAGGTGCGCACCTTGTCCCACCTATCAGCAACGCTTAACCGGTTAAACACCCGACACTCCGCGATCGTACCGCACGTATCACTGTTACACAACGCGCACTCTCGATGCCTATTGGGCTGGGGCTGATGCGTCTCCACGTGTTGCGCATGCACTTGTCGCGTTGTCGTCTTCTTCTTCAGCTGCGGAGGAGTTACCGCCATTGCTCCATCCGTCGCCTTCTGAATCCAGACACCGAACTCGCTCATCGTCACACTTTTTAGCTCCTGACTATGCATGCCCCAGCTCCAGCGCAGATATGCCGGCATACGGTCCACCAGCTCTTGAAGCAGCGCTGCATCGTACAATCTGTCAAAAGTTCCGCTTGCCTTTATAGTTGAACATATTTCAGCAACTAAATCGCCGTATTCGATAAAACTATCGAGCCGCTCAGGCTTAATCGGCGGTGATTCGCGAATTTGTTCGAGCAACGTATTCACTAACACATCCGGTCGCCCGTATGATTTTTCAAGCGCGCTCAATATCTCCTCCAGATTGTCAGCGTGCCGGAGACGGCCTTGCACCGTTCGTAGTGCTTTTCCCCGTAACGCTCCTTGCAATCGAAGGATATTTTCGTCTTCGGTAAACCCAAACGAACGAGACGATCTTCGAAAGGTTGACAGAAATATCGGCCATTCCTCGGGATTCCCATTGAATGAAGGGAGTTCATAGCGCACTGCTTGACGGGCTGCTATTTGGCTTTGGCTCAGGTCACCTTCTTCGTTGACCGAAATCCGTTTAGCCGTTGAGCAAGGAAGCGATTCCCCGGGCGAAAACGAGGTTCGCTCGCTGCTCTTACTGAGCCGAGCTACTTCCGCATCCTTCTCCCGTATCAAAGCTAACGCTTTCTCCGTCGTGGCTTTAAGAGCCTCCATCTCTCTCTTCAAGCGCGCTATCTCGTCGTCTTTCTTGCCGCTCGCTAGTTTGGTCTTCACTTCGCACTCCGCACACCACCATGCCCTCGTCTCTACCGTTTTATCCACGTGCGCACACTCGTAATGGTACCATTTATCGCAAAAATCGCACTGCAATAACGAATCTACCAAATCCGCCCTATCGCACACCGCACACGTAAAGTCCGCGATCACTGCACTTTCCTCTTGCATTTTTGCACTACACGATTCGGATGCGTTGGCTGTGTATTTGTATGTGCGTGTACCTTACCGAACAGTCCTTTGTTCTCAGCGCTTACCGCGTGGTATAATAGAGCAAGTAGAGAACGAGCCGAATTTGCACAGCTCGTGTGAGAGGAATTTAGAAGAATTATAAGACTGATTTTTTAAATAGAATTTTAGCTGAATTTTTAGAATGTTGCGCGTTAGCACAACGCCCGGCCTGCAGATAAATAATTTACCAAAAAAACGGCTTTTTTAAGTAATTCAGGATTATTTTATTTTGCCTTTAACAGCACAAAATTTTAGTAGCCGAGAGAGTGAAGAAAAAACTAAAAATTCGTCCGCTTCCACGCAGGTCCGGGATCAAAAAGAAAGCCCTATTTCGCAGTCCATGCGGTCACCGGCTATCCGTCAAACGCTCAGTCGATCCCTTTCGTTCAGTCCGAACGTTTCCGTCCAGTCCGAGACCTCTAGCGGCCGCTAGCTAAAATACGGACGCTTCTTGTCGATCCTCGAACGATCGCGTCGTCACCATAAGTGACAGTAACTCTTTGGAGTGTGGAGATGAGTTCAAGGAATGTATCGAGCAATTTTGGAAGGTTGAGGAGATCACTCCGATCTCAACAATCAGTGGTTTGAGAACCGAATTTCTCAAGAACTCGACCTGGACGAACACTTCAAAAGACACTTAACCCGTGCTGAAGATGATCGCTACGTGGTTCGAATTCCTCTACGGGGGGAGTTGACTCAGCTAGGAGACTCTCTTGAACAAGCACAACGACGACTATTTTCCCTCGAAAGGAGGTTATCCCGGCATGAGCCTACTTACGATGAATACCGGAAATTCATGCGTGAATATTTGGAAATGGGACATATGACGTCAGTTCAGGCGAATGAACTACATATGGTACGCTATGTGATACCGCATTCGTGTGTGATCAAACCTGATTCAACCACCACCAAATTGCGTGTAGTATTTGATGCGAGTGCAAAATCCAGCAGTGGAGTTTCACTCAACGACATCCAAGCCATCGGACCAGTACTGCAACCTGACCTAATGCATATTTGGTTGGATTTTCGTACACAAACGGTAGTGGCCACTGCAGACATCGCAAAGATGTATCTTCAGATATGGGTGGCAGAACCTGATACCTGGATGCAATGTATCCTATGGCGTAATGATCCACAGCAATCAGCGCAAATGTATCGACTTCGCACTGTCACATACGGTGAAGCTTCGTCCTCATATCTCGCCTGTAGGGCACTTCACGAGGCCGGCCAGGAAGTATGCTCTACGTACCCAAAAATTGCCGACGTAATTCAAAAATCATTCTACGTAGATAACCTACTCCTGAACGCCTTACGAAAATGGGCATCCAATGTTCCTGACGTGATCGATGACATACCCGTAGAACATCGAGAGTCTACGGTTCAGATTGGCGATAAGCAGGCCATAAAAATGTTAGGTTTGGCTTGGTGTCCCTCAGAGGATACTTTTCAACTGATCATTGATGACTCCTGTTTTGAACCAATTAAGACCATGAGTAAACGACATTTGGTATCCAGAATTGCAAAACTATATGATCCCATCGGAATGCTTGCTTGTTATCAGAGCAAAGATCATGATGCAGAATCTGTGGCGCGATGGCATAGAATGGAACGAAGAGGTGTCACCATGCGTGATAAAGGAATGGAATGAGTTCACTGCCCAGCTTCCCTTACTTCGCCAGTTGCAGATACCACGAATGGTACTGCCAAGTGAAACCAAAAATGCCTCCATTTACGGATTTTGCGACGCCTCCGCGAAAGCCTATGGTTGTGCTATATACGTGCGTTATCTAAATGTCAAGGGTAAATGGAAATCGCACCTGCTGTGTTCAAAATCAAAGGTTGCACCACTAAAAGAACTCACCCTTCCGCGATTGGAGCTACAGGCAGCATTGCTTCTAGCCGAAGTCTACGAAAAAATAAAGGACGTATTCGATACTCGCATAACTCAAACAAAATGGTGGACAGATTCTCAAGTAGTGCTAGCTTGGGTGCGCTCTAACAATATGAAATGGGATGTATTCGTGAAGAACAGGGTGGCAAAAATACAAGCAATAACACATGCTTCAGACTGGCATTACGTACCCACGAAACTCAACCCAGCAGACATAGTTTCTCGAGGACTGTCAGCTCGCAAATTAATTAGCGCTGAGTTCGTACAGCTGTGGTTCGAGGGGCAACCTTTCAACAGTACTGATGAAACACCCCAGCAGTGTACCTACAGCATTCCCATCCCAGACGAAGGCGCTGGCACCTCACAGTTACTGACGGCAACCATAGGTCCGACTTGTGCTGATCTCATCTCGCAGTACAAGTACCACAACTCATTCATTAAGACTAGACGACATTTTGCTTGGCTAGGCAGTGTCAATTGGCCAAATGGCCCACTAGGATTGGTTGAACTAGACCATGGACTAAAGCTTCTACTACTGGTGATGCAAATCTCAGCTTTTCCAAATGAAGTTCAAGAAAAGAATAACACCGGGTCCGTAAGTGCGAAGGGACCTATCCAACACCTCAACCCAATCGTCAAGGATAACTTGATTCACGTGCAAGGACGACTATTGAACGCTGACCTGTCTGATGAATGTAAGTTGCCCATACTTGTGCCTAAGGCTCACCCATTTGTTAAAGTAATGATTCGACATATCCATGAAGACAACTTTCACGCCGGTGCAGATTTTGTCTACGTGTGATCTACGTGTGTATATTCGTGTGCTTCTCAACCAAAGCAATTCACTTGGAAATAGTAGAGAATCAGTCAACATCTGCCTTTATCTCGGCACTACTCAGATTCGTGTCCCTTCGTGGAAGACCAGATATTATATATTCGGATAATGGTCGCAACTTCGTGGGTGCTGAAAAGGAGCTAAGTGAGCTTCGGAAAACGTTCAACAACCGAGAATTTCGAGACGACGGAGTAGGGGCCGCTGCCGATAAGGGAATTCGATTTTCATTCATCCCTCCTCGGAGTCCCAATTTCGGAGGACTTTGGGAGGCCAATATTAAGGTGGCAAAGCGACTGTTGAAAGCTGCCTCTAAAGGAGCCCAGCTAAACGTGATTGAACTACAAACAATACTGCACCAAATCTCAGCCATTCTCAATTCCAGACCTCTCACCGCAACCCACACCAGCCCTGATGCCATGGAGCCTCTCACTCCCGCTCATTTCCTGATAGGAAGACCATCATTTTCAATTCCCGCCGAGGTGACAGTCAATGATTCGGAAGGCACAAAAACTCGATGGAAGCGAGTACAAAAACTATCACAGCAGTTTTGGACACGATGGAGGACGGAATACCTAGCTCAGTTACGTTGCAGCGCCAAATGGACGAAAAAGACCCCCAACATACAAACCGGGCAGATTGTATTAGTGGGCGACGACAACGTACCAGTCGGGTGTTGGCCAATGGGAATGGTGACAAAGATCTACGTGGGACCCGACGAAATAGTTCGCGTGGCTGACGTACGGACGGGCAGTGGCACTTACAAGCGAAATGTCAGACTTCTTGCCCCACTCCCTATTGACCCTAACGATGAGACGGACGACGAAAAAGCAGCAGAGGGAGATTATTCTCAAAGTGACAGGGTGAAAGACGAACACTTTCAGACGACAGAACACGAAGATGACCCACCACCATTGAATAATATTTGGGACGGGCGACTTCGTCCCAAAGGGGGGAGAAATGGTGACCGATAAAACGGTCCACTCGAAACAGAGAAAGAAGTCGACTTGCGTTCGTTCTATAAGCCGAATTTGCTATAAGCTATAAGAAGAATGCGTTCGTTCTATAAGCCCGAACGCGAATCTATTCGCACACGAATTCGAACGCGTTCCCAGTCCGCAAAAGCCGAAGTTTTGTATGGGATCGTGTCGTACACATATGGCCCCACTTACGTACCCACTTGCAGTAGAAGTGTAAATATGGTTTCACGCACACATAGACACATTCGACCCGAACGATCGCGTTCACACATACTATAACGCTCCGATTTATTCGGCATCTCACGCATACCAATGTGTTTGCTCCACCCCCTTTTCGGATTGCTTATAGAAATGATGAGGCACACATGTTTACATTTGCTGTATGCACACATTCGCATGCGGTTTATTCCACACTTTTTCTTTCCCTTCCAACACGTGCTTTGGCATACTCACACTGTGGAGACGGCAGAACGGTCTCCCCCTTCCAAATTTACCGTTCTTCCTCCTCTCGATCTTTTTTCTTCTTACCGCGTACGGGGTACCATCAGAGCTGCGCGCTGGCTTTAGTTTTTTCTCCTCTCGTTCTTCCTTTCTCCTACCGCTCCCGGGGGCTGCGCGCGTTTCGACAGGTTCTTAGCGCAATCCAGTGCGTTGTTTTGTGGCTGAGTTGTGCTGAACGCTGTCAATAAAAATGAACCAATAATTAATGCATGTAGTACGTATTACTTTGGATAGTTTTACGTATATGATGAGAGCAACACTTACCTTAATATTTTAAAACTGGAAAACAATTTCTTTCCGTCACCTACTATAAACATTGTTGATGATGCCAACAGGTAGGCGTTGATGAATGGCGCATGCACCTGTAACTTTGAAGACGATAAGCATTAGTAAAATTAGTACATTGAAGCACATATGAGATCAAGAAACTTACCTCAACAATTTGCTAGGATAAATCATTCCACAATGGAAGAAGAAGCAACACTGCGCAAAACGTAAACAAGGAAAGTAGGGGACACAAGAAATCGCACATCACTCCCGCACATCCTTCCACAACGAAAGTTCTGGGCAGACTGAGGATGCCTAACTCCCGGATGAGTGCGATAGCAGAAAAAATCATGGTAGATCGAGAGAGATGGGTAGACTCGATGTAGCGCAATCCAACGGTAGATGCATGTGTGTGTGACCAACGAAAGACTTCGGACCCCGCTCCTCGCGTTTTTCATCCATCGTTGTTCGTCACACGCACACACCTCTACACGCGCAGCGGTTTGCTGTCCAAAATCTAGAGAGAGAAGACAGGGCATCTCGCTTTGGCACACAGAAAAATCTCTGAAAAACTTCGGCTCTGCTACTTGGGTTGATACTATCCACCGGGCACCAGCACTCAGAGATCGCTTGAATACGCGCTTGAAAAAGAACTTGAGTTGGCGAAATTATTCAAGTGATCCGTCGGGTCCCGAAGCCGAAGCAAACCCGAAGCCGAAGCAAAACCCGAACGGGGGTCTGCACGAACCTTCGTTTAATCCCAACCCAACAGTCAAAAGCCGAAGATTTTATATTGACCTTTCGTTTTTTCTATTTGTCTCTCGCTCTAATTTGAGCGATTTTCCCCTGATGAGTGTCCCCGAGCCTCCTCGTGTGGTTGTTGTTGTTGGAAGTTGAAACCGAACCCCCTTCGTGCGCTGCCAAAATCAGCGAAGAACGAAATCGAGTGGCTCAAGCGAAAAAACGAAAAAAATGACGAACGAGTGTGCTGTGACAATAACACACACACACGCACAAGGCGACACCCGAAATCTGGTGCGATACCGGCTTTCAGTGGAGCAAGTACACACATGCACACATTTGGCCACACCAGCGCTCTGTTCTAGTGCAGGTAGTTTTCTGTAGTCCACGGTGATAATACACACAGCCACGCACTTGGCGATACATGCTGTGTGGTGGACGTTCAGAATTCAGTGGTGCAAATACACACATGCACACACTTGGCGACACACGCTCTGCTGTGCGGTGAGGTTTGTGTTCTGTGTCCAGTGGTGCAAATATACACACACACGCACTTGGCTACACACGCAGTACGGCGCGGTTGGCTTGGCAGAAGCGCATACACACATTCACGCAGTAGGCTTTACTTTCAGTCCAGTGAGGTTGGTGCTTGTGTGGTGTTTCAGCTCTTGGTGGTCAGCGGATAAACCCCGTAAAAATGGAGATCATCCTAATTTAAGGTAAGTAAAAGTGATTAAAATTATCAACCAACATCCCCCCTTCTAATTCATATCATTTTTCTTCCATTTCATGTGTGTTTCACGGCGAACGGAGACAACAAAACCTGTGGCAGTGTCGTGGTGTTGGAGATGGTGGCCCGTACAGTGCAGCGAGAAGAACTAGGCGCGACAGCGATGTGGAGCAGAAAGTGCTGTGCTGATTTTTCTCTGTGCGAGTGTAAAAAGTGTTTGTTAAATTATGTGCGTTAATTTAGAATTAAGTGCAGTGGTTATTGTGCATGTGTTGTGTTTTTTTTTTGTATTTATGTTATATAAAATATTCAATAAATCGAATCATATTGATATAATGGTTCGCACTGTATCATTTCGGAAAGAAATCCTGGCAAAAAAGGGGGAGGGGGCTATTTTAACGAAGGGTCGTGCCGAACCCCGTTCGGGTTTTGCTTCGGCTTCGGGTTTGCTTCGGCTTCGGGACCCGACGGATCGGTTGAATAATTTCGCCAACTCAGCTTCAAAGCCAGCTTCAATCTCAGCGGATCTCTGAGTGCTGGTGACCGGTGGGAACCCAACAGTCAAAAGCCGAAGATTTTATATTGACCTTTCGTTTTTTCTATTTGTCTCTCGCTCTAATTTGAGCGATTTTCCCCTGATGAGTGTCCCCGAGCCTCCTCGTGTGGTTGTTGTTGTTGGAAGTTGAAACCGAACCCCCTTCGTGCGCTGCCAAAATCAGCGAAGAACGAAATCGAGTGGCTCAAGCGAAAAAACGAAAAAAATGACGAACGAGTGTGCTGTGACAATAACACACACACACGCACAAGGCGACACCCGAAATCTGGTGCGATACCGGCTTTCAGTGGAGCAAGTACACACATGCACACATTTGGCCACACCAGCGCTCTGTTCTAGTGCAGGTAGTTTTCTGTAGTCCACGGTGATAATACACACAGCCACGCACTTGGCGATACATGCTGTGTGGTGGACGTTCAGAATTCAGTGGTGCAAATACACACATGCACACACTTGGCGACACACGCTCTGCTGTGCGGTGAGGTTTGTGTTCTGTGTCCAGTGGTGCAAATATACACACACACGCACTTGGCTACACACGCAGTACGGCGCGGTTGGCTTGGCAGAAGCGCATACACACATTCACGCAGTAGGCTTTACTTTCAGTCCAGTGAGGTTGGTGCTTGTGTGGTGTTTCAGCTCTTGGTGGTCAGCGGATAAACCCCGTAAAAATGGAGATCATCCTAATTTAAGGTAAGTAAAAGTGATTAAAATTATCAACCAACATCCCCCCTTCTAATTCATATCATTTTTCTTCCATTTCATGTGTGTTTCACGGCGAACGGAGACAACAAAACCTGTGGCAGTGTCGTGGTGTTGGAGATGGTGGCCCGTACAGTGCAGCGAGAAGAACTAGGCGCGACAGCGATGTGGAGCAGAAAGTGCTGTGCTGATTTTTCTCTGTGCGAGTGTAAAAAGTGTTTGTTAAATTATGTGCGTTAATTTAGAATTAAGTGCAGTGGTTATTGTGCATGTGTTGTGTTTTTTTTTTGTATTTATGTTATATAAAATATTCAATAAATCGAATCATATTGATATAATGGTTCGCACTGTATCATTTCGGAAAGAAATCCTGGCAAAAAAGGGGGAGGGGGCTATTTTAACGAAGGGTCGTGCCGAACCCCGTTCGGGTTTTGCTTCGGCTTCGGGTTTGCTTCGGCTTCGGGACCCGACGGATCGGTTGAATAATTTCGCCAACTCAGCTTCAAAGCCAGCTTCAATCTCAGCGGATCTCTGAGTGCTGGTGACCGGTGGGAACCCACCGGGCACCAGCACTCAGAGATCGCTTGAATACGCGCTTGAAAAAGAACTTGAGTTGGCGAAATTATTCAAGTGATCCGTCGGGTCCCGAAGCCGAAGCAAACCCGAAGCCGAAGCAAAACCCGAACGGGGTTCGGCACGAACCTTCGTTTAATTAGCCCCCTCCCCCTTTTTTGCCAGGATTTCTTTCCAAAATGATACAGTGCGAACCATTATATCAACATGATTCGATTTATTGAATATTTTATATAACATAAATACGAAAAAAACACAACACATGCACAATAACCACCACTTAATTCTAAATTCACGCACATAATTTAACAAACACTTTTTACACTTGCACAGAGAAAAATTAGCACAGCACTTTCTGCTCCTCATCGCTGTCGCGCCTAGTTCTCGCTGCACTGTACGGGCCACCATCTCCAATACCACGCCACAGCCACAGCTTTTGTTGTCTCCGTTCGCCGTGAAACACACATGAAATGGAAGAAAAATGATATTAATTAGAAGGGGGAATATTGGTTGATAATTTTAATCACTTTTACTTACCTTAAATTAGAATGATCTCCATTTTTACGGGGTTTATCCGCTGACCACCAAGAGCTGAAACACCACACAAGCACCAACCTCACTGGACTGAAAGTAAAGCCTACTGCGTGAATGTGTGTATGCGCTTCTGCCAAGCCAACCGCGCCGTACTGCGTGTGTAGCCAAGTGCGTGTGTGTGTGTATTTGCACCACTGGACACAGAACACAAACCTCACCGCACAGCAGAGCGTGTATCGCCAAGTGTATGCATGTGTGTATTTGCACCACTGAATTCTGAACGTCCGCCGCACCGCACCACACAGCGTGTATCGCCAAGTGCGTGGCTGTGTGTAGTATCACCGTGGTGTGGCCAAATGTGTGCATGTGTGTACTTGCTCCACTGAAAGCCGGTATCGCACCAGATTTCGGGTGTCGCCTTGTGCGTGTGTGTGTTATTGTCACAGCACACTCGTTCGTCATTTTTTTTTCGTTTTTTTGCTTGAGCCACTCGATTTCGTTCTTCGCTGATTTTGGCAGCGCACGAAGGGGTTTCGGTTTCAACTTCCAACAACAACAACCACACGAGGAGGCTCGGGGACACTCATCAGGGGAAAATCGCTCAAATTAGAGCGAGAGACAGATAGAAAAAGTGAAAGGTCAATATAAAATCTTCGGCTTTTGACTGTTGGGAACCCAACTTTCTTTCGTTTCTCGTTTTCTTTCATGAATAGACACGATCGCAAATGCGCACTTATTCTAAAAGTAAACACAAACACGGTCATTTTTGGTTACATTAAACACTTTATTGAAACTTAATATAAACTTTCGTCACACATTTAGAACCTAACAAAAACACACATCATGTCGTCGTCCTGCTAAGTACGACCTCCATCCAGCAAACACATATCTGTGAATAAATGGATCCTTACCTGTCGATGCCCGCACTGCATATGCGTCTGTACACACTGTTTTTTTACTTCACACTTCACCAAAACACACCAGCGCACGAGACTTTGACGAAATGCGCACCAACGCACAAACACTGCGCGCGGGACTTAGAACGAAACGCGCACAACCATTTCCGACAAAGCGTCGCGCTGTACTGGTGGTTTTGTACGCGTAGGAGGGGGGGACATACGGAGCGATGGTTCGATGCTGTAGTGTAAGCGAGACAACACGATGTGACGAGCAGCTCCAAGTTGAGCTCGCTGAAAGAAGACACACACACATTCACAGACGGCTCGTCAAAGCACGGTATTTGTATTGGTGTTAGTGAAGCGCGCGTGTAAAACAGAATGCGAACTCTCATCGCAGCGCGTTTCTCCTTGCTTCCTCAAGCTTCCTCATACCCCTCGGCCTGAATCACTCAAAATTTGGGGTCTCATTGTTTGCGTGGAGCTATTCGGTTCGGCTCGGTAAACTTCACGAGGATGCCGGAACAAAAGAGCGCAGACTTTTTTATGATTTTGTATGACTTCGGCTGTTTTGGACTGTGCGTGTAGGCGCAGGCAATGGACCATGCCGCCATACGTAGGACTGGCTATCCTGCTATGGGGGGAAATAAAAAAGTTACTGAAAGCCAAGCCCACAAGTGGTACAACCAGGTCTTGACCGACAACGGTTGTTGAGGCAAAGAAGAAAAATAAACCAAAATCTTTAAAAGAATACGAAAAAACGATCAAGCAACAACAACAATGATTCGCGATGCAAGGCTGGTGGCTAGCAATTGCAATAGGCTGTATTCAAAACATTTGATTGATACACGTAAAATACCATTTTGTAACAGCGATAAACAAAAGGAATCAGAGAAGTAGGATTGAGTAAACCAAGCAACATCATAACTGTTGGGAATATACATGAAAAAAAAAATATTTAAAAAACAAATGAGGCGCATAATAATTTTTCTACAGTGACTTATTTAATACCTGTATTTCAGCGATAATATTTGATACCTATCTTTGCTAATGTTGTAAACATTATCAAATGCTAATAATTTCAAAATACAAAAATAATAACCCTGCCACCCATCATTTCTACCCCAATTAACGCAATTAAATTACTAATGTCAAAAATTTGAGGTGGAGTTGCTGGAAGATAAGGTTCAAACATTGACACAGAAACTGCAGACATGGCATGTTCAAGGATTAAAAGGTAAACAAAGGATAAATAAGAGGAGGGAGTTTTTTAGGAAAGAACTATGATTTTCACTTCAACAATCACTTGCTCTTATCCAGAATGGATGATTTTTCTCAGTGTATTGCAGTACCATAAGGGATCTTCTCTCCAAATTTGAGCAAAATCGGTCGGGTGTTTAATTTCTAACAAAATATTCACATCACTATATCTTGACGAAACCGTCTAGAAAAGGGAAAGGGAAGGGGAAAAAGGGTGAAGGGGTTTAAAAGAAGCACAATACCTGCAAATTATTAGCTACCAATGACAATAACAAATAATATCCTGAGCTATTAGCTACCAATGCTATCAAATTTGACTCAAATCAACGTTGTAGTTATTGCGTGAAGCAAAACTGTAGATCTAGACAAAAGAGATACAAAAACGCCGATTTTTTTTATTAAAAAGAAGAAGATTTATATATTTGTTCTGCATATTTGTGCAAATAAAACTTATTAAACTATCTTATTATTAGCATTCGAACTAATCCCTAGATTACCAACCATTTTCACCGAAATTGGAAAGTAATAGAATGCTAGTCTTACTAACACCAATCAGACGAAAGTTTAAAATCTAAATGATTAATCCAGTCGTTAAATTGCCTTACCATTGATAATACAGGATCGTTAGCTCCATGAAGTGTGCGTCTAGGTACGGTTTAAAGTAAATTGCGCAATCAAAATGTTCTAGCAGATTCATAAATGTTGAACTTTCATATAGAGAAGATTCCGGATCCGATTCATTCTTAAACAATTTGCTGACAAACACACTTTGAATTATTTTGTGACGATGTTCAAGTGTTTAAAGACTTAATAACAAACAACAGTCTAGTTTAGTAAACCATGCGTGGAACAGATTCTAACTTATTTATCCAACTAGCACTAATATGCTTGCAAAATTCCACTATTCGATTGCAACACTCCATTATATGATTCCAATCCTCGACAGTATGCTTGGAAAAATTTATAATAGAATTGCAACATTCCTCTGACGGATTGAACTATTCCATTATATGATTCAAACCCCTGAATGCTGTCGAAGGCAGTCTTCAGATCCGTAACGCAAATAATCTGCAAGCCCTTGTCTAACCTGCCCGCATATTCTGAATGAAATCGTGTTTGTTTATAACCAAATTTTTAGAAGTGGATTGTTTGGGCATAAACCCATGTTGTTCCTGGCTGGTGTGGCAGCGTTCATAAGTATGTTGTTTACAACTATTTCTTAAACTTTTGCCACACAACATTCCGACGTTATTCGTTAATAGTTAGCTGCTGAATTTGTGTCACCTTTTTTAAATAGCGCGACCATCCATTAAGTTTTTCATTTGCTAGACACCACACCATGGTCAATTCTTCTTCTTTTGGCTCAACAACCGTTGTCGGTCAAGGCATGCCTGTACCACTTGTGGGGTTGGTTTTCAGTGGCTTATGGATTACCCCCCATAGCAGGATAATCAGTCTTACTAATGGCGACACCGTCCATTTGAGACTTGAACCCATGACCGGCATGTTGTTAAGTTGTACGAGTTGACGACTGTACCGCCAGACCGGTTAAATTTTTGCTAAACTAGTAAATATGAGTTAAGTCCCGGTCTGGTGGTACAGTCGTCAACTCGTACGAATTAACAACATGCCCGTCATGGATTCAAACCCCAAATACAGGAAAGCATAAGCGACTCCAGCCCGTTGGTGCAGCGAGTTCGGATCGGATCGGGCCAAGGTGTAGGTTCAGTCCAACCTACTGGTGCAGCGAGTTATAAGTACTTTTTACCATGTTGTTTGTTTAGGATACCAGAGGACCATGATTATAAAATAAAGGAAGGTTTGCTTTGCTGGAAAAAGTGAATTTATTAAGCTTTAATATTAGAGTCGAATGAATATGTTTTACGCTTAATTTTTTGCAAGAAGAATGAATACATTGTTTTATTAGATTTATTTTAAAATATCAGTGTAGCAAAACTATAATGAAAGAATAATATTTTCAACAGGTGTCAAAAATACTTATCAGTTGCAGACAGAAGCGATGTTGCTGATGCATTAAATCTGTCAGAGACGCAGGTTAAAACATGGTATCAGAACCGAAGGTATGTTACATAATACCAAGATTTTTTTTAAATTATATGTAATATACATATGCAATTTTTTATATCTTATACTTGTTTTGATTCATGCCTTCAAGAACTAAATGGAAACGGCAAAATCAACTTCGCCTGGAACAGCTGAGACATCAGGCTTCTTCATCTCATCATCATTCTATAGAGAAAAAAATAATAAACGTTGCAGCTACAACAAGAGGCCCAATAGCACCACAACATCATCAACAAGCTGATCATCCATCTGGATCATTGCCATCCATGAGAACCGGAAATCAATGTTGTCCCACGCCACCTGCTCTAGTTGTTTCATCATCATCGTTCATTACATCAAACCCATGTAGTTTTCTAACTTCTGCTGCAGCTATTTTTCGGAATGTTGGTCAGCCATGGACGTCAAGTTCTTTGCTCTAGATATCCATGTAAATTGTAAATATCAGTGTTCAATATGCAACAACAAAATAAAAGTGTGACATTTAATAGAAGAATCCCGAAATGATTATTGAAGATATGTATTTTTTAAATTACACACATGAAAATTTCATATAGGTAATCCACAGTACCTCGTATATGAGGATTCTGAAAAATGCGATTTTATAAATTTGACCGAGCCGGTCTCGTAGTACAGTCGTCAACTCGTACGACTTAACAACATACCCGTCATGGGTTCGATCCCCAAATAGACCGTGCCGCCATACGTAGGATTGACTATCCTGCTATGGGGGGACATCAATCAGTTACTGAAAGCCAAAGCCCACAAGTGGTACAGGCAGGCCTTGACCGACAACGGTTGTTGAGCCAAAGAAGAGGAAGAAGAAAAATTTGACAGTTATTCTAGCAAATTGTACTGATTTAACGCACTAATTTTCAAATGTAAAAAAAATTCCCTTCAGGTCGCACTTTATAATTCTTTCTAGAAGGTTTGAAAATGTTAGGGGAAGGTAGGTAAAGAAGGACACCTTAACATGTTCAAAATCTAGGAATATATAAATACATCGATCATGAAAATGTGCGTAAGTTATCTTACACTTATCCCTTTCATACTTTCATATCCCATATCCCATTGATTTCCACGTCCTGGTACGTATATTAACCAATTCTTAGCCAAATTTAACGACGGATCATGCAGCCGATAAATTAGGAATTGTAAGCAACACCACTAACACCTCGAAGAATGTAGAATCTAAAACGTTATTGAAATATCGGGCACTAACCGCTGAATTTCACTAGCTGGCATAACAACAGTGTAAAACTTTCCTTTAGGAAATTACTCCGCGAAAAGTCCGCGACCGCAGCATGTTTGAGGGACTTCTATTAAAGATGAAGTCACTTTTTCCATTGATGAGGCCCTTTCCGTTTTAAGTTCGTAGGTTGAAACAAGGTTATTAGACTCTATACAGGTTACGACAGAGCGATTGAGAGGGTCACCATTTTGTAAACCTTGTTTACAATTTGTCTGTCAAAATCGACGCTGGTCAGCTGATGGTTGGAATAAACAACATAAATAAGATTGTAGAAGCTGAAACTAACGCTTCAAGTTTTCTTCATCCTACCACGTCCCATCGTTAATAGAATATGACTTCTTTGTTGGCCTGTTCAATGCTGAGTAAGTTCTGCTGATTTGCCAAGGATATTGTTGTAGAAAACAACGAGGTCGGCGAAAAGTGACACATTGTTGTTTACAATTTGTGTTTATTGATAAGCCGTTGACAGCCGAACCGAAACGTCGCCGATTTGCCGTTACCAGAGGGAGCAGAAAAAAACATCGCCGCGCGAATCGAAAAACGGCCATCGCGCGAGCGCCATGAGATCAAGTCAGAAAGCGTAAGAAAGCGTACGTGAAATTTTTTAACCACCAATCCGCCGCGAAACTTACTTTGCTACGTTGTAAGATTTTGTTCAATAAAGTAGTGCAGTAAACTACGAGTTAAAAGATCACGTTTAAGTTTGAGTTGAAGAAAGAACTGTGCTTCTAGAACATTTTAAAAAATTTCACCTCTTAATTTGTGAAAGCCCCGTGTGAAGCTTAGTTGAGTGAACATGAACCGCGAGAACGCTGAGTCCAACCCCGCCGCGAATTCGACAGTGCGACAACTTTCCCCGGTGCACGATTTAGAGGAAGACACTGTTTCGATACAGGACTTGGTCCAGCAAGCCAGGGAGGCTAACGAAAGCTTCATCCGGTTAACCGCGCAAATCGCTCAGTTAAGCCCGAGTGTGTCACGGGGCCTTGGAGTGTCGCTGAATGCGCAATGTGGAGGCACGGTCTCCCCAGTCAGCCAGGGAACCGCCGAAGATGTGCTCCTTCCTTCGGCCGTGCCCGTACCGCGGAGATTAACGCAAGGTACACCTGGCCGCGGCAACACGGACCGTGAACCTGCGAGCGCACCGTCTCGATCGAGCATTGCTTTCCCGGATTTTCTGCGTTACAACGCGCGAGCTAGCACTTCTGCGACTCGGCGTAGAGACGCAGACCAGAACGCTGGACCCAGCCAGCCTCCAGCCACGCAGCCTGATCGAGATCGTGACCTACAGCGAGCTTTAGAAGACCTGGAGATCAAGCAGCTCAGAGAACGGAACGAGTTGATGCAATCGTTCCAGGCCACCGGTCATCAGGGAACAACGCATCAGCAAACAAGCGCAACTGGTCATCAGGGAACGTCTTCTCAGCAACCACGCGTGAGTATCGTTCCGGAAAGATTTCAGGCGAATGTTTTCTCAGCCTTTGATCCTTCGCAGATGCAATACACGGTCAGACACGGTGGAGTACGGCTACGGGACTTGCCGACGTTTGCCGGCAACCCCGAAGAGTGGCCGATGTTTCTTTCCTCCTTCGAATACACCACGGAGGAGTACGTCTACAGTGATGTGGACAACCTAGACCGACTTCAAAAGGCTCTGAAGGGAAAGGCGTTGGAGTCAGTACGTTGCCTCTTGATGCATCCGTCCAATGTACCGAATGTTATCAGCACATTAAAAATGCTCTACGGTCGTCCTGAGATTATTGTTCACTCGCTAGTAAACAAGGTGCGCGCCATGCCCGCACCTAAACAGGATCGTCTCGATACGCTGATAGATTTTGGGATCGCAGTCCAGAATCTTTGTGCGACAATCACAGCCACAGGTCTCGACGAATACATGTTCAACGTGGCTTTGTTATACGAGCTGACGGAGCGCTTGCCTTCATCGCTAAAGCTCAATTGGGGATGTCATCAAATGAACTTGGGACGTGTAACGTTGTCAAGCTTCAATGATTGGCTGAATCATTTGGTCCAAGCAGCCAGTTTGGTGACTGTTTCCTCGGTACACGTCCCAGAAAGTCCGTATACAAGAACTGCATCGAATGCCACAGCGAACAGGCAACATCGACACGTGAATGCGCATCTCACTGCCGCTCCAGCGCGACACACTGCATCGAGTTCCAGCAGAGCCACACCACGTTGCCCAGTATGCCAACAACAATGCGCCAACGTAGAAAGCTGCCCTGACTTTCTTGCCATGGACATAGACGCCCGTTGGCGAGCAGTGCGAGAGAAACATCTTTGTCGCAAATGTCTTGAACGACACTTTAATCGTTGTGAAAGAAGAACGCCGTGTGGCACAAATGGTTGCGTTTTCCTACACAACAGATTGCTTCATGATGGTCGGAGAACCACAGCCGAAGCGCTATCAGCCGGAACCGGCGGACACCATATGAGCAACCACCACCAAACCGCGTTAGCGAAGCCGCCACTCTTCCGTTATGTCCCGGTAACACTTCATGGCAATGGCCGCAAAGTTGATACGTTTGCGTTCTTGGACGACGGCTCGTCCGCCACGTTCGTCGAACATGCTTTGGTAGAAGAACTTGGCCTGCAAGGAACTCCTCATCCGTTGTGCCTCTGGTGGACCGGAAATCAGAAAAGAGAGGAGAAGAATTCGGTGAGGGTATCGTTAAGTTTGTCAGGACGTGATGAAATCGGCAAGGTGTATGTCTTACCAAATGTGCATACCGTACAGAGTCTGGCGCTACCGAGACAGTCACTTAGCGCAGAGAAACTTCAAAGCACATTCGATCATTTGAGAGGCTTAAAGCTTAATTCATACACTGACATCACGCCTAGGATCCTCATTGGTATGGATAACTGCCATCTAGGTAATCCGATGACATACCGTGAGGGAAAGCCACATGAACCTGTTGCCGCCAAGACACGATTGGGCTGGATAGTGTATGGATCGTACCCAACGAATACCGGTAATGGCGCGAATGGCTTCCTAAACCATCATAGCCCACAAGTTTGCCCGTGTGTAGATAGCACAGACGATAGAATCGATATTGAGCTTAAGAAATATTTTGCGATCGATTCGATGGGCATTACCAAATTGCCCCATCCAGTTGGCTCTAAAGATGATGAAAAGGCGTTGGAGATCCTTGCAACCACGACTCATTTAAAAGGAAATCGTTATGAAACAGGTTTACTGTGGAAGTATAGCAATGTTCAGCTACCACCAAGTAAACTCATGGCCATAAGACGTTTCGAATGCCTGCAAAGAAAAATGCAAAAAGATCCGGTGTTGAGAGCTGCTATCATCGACAAGATGAACGATTACGAAACAAAGGGCTACATCCGGCGCCTCACACCAAACGAAATAGCTGATACACGGAATACAGACTGGTTCTTGCCGACATTTCCGGTAACGAATCCTAACAAGCCAGGAAAAATCCGTATAGTGTTCGACGCAGCCGCCAAGTCTAACGGAGTCAGTTTAAACACGTTCCTGCTCAAAGGTCCAGATCAGCTGGTAGACCTCCTGACGGTCCTGTATAAGTTCCGAGAGCATCGAATAGGCGTAGTAGGAGACATCAAGGAGATGTTCTTTCAAGTGGCTATGCGACCCGAGGATCAGCGCAGTCAAATGATTCTATGGAACGGTGGCGAGACTGATAAGGCTCCAGACGTGTATGTTGTTACCGTTATGACGTTTGGGGCGGCGTGCTCGCCCTGCTGCGCGCATTATGTAAAGAATTTGAACGCTGAAAAGTATAGAGATGAGTTTCCTCGTGCCTATGAATGTATTGTCAAGGAGCATTACGTCGACGATATGCTCGCCAGTGTCGAAACTGAAGACGAAGCAATTAAGCTGGCGAAGGACGTACGTCACGTGCATGCGAATGGCGGATTCGAGATTAGAAACTGGCTCTCGAACTCGCATTTGGTGATGGAACAGCTTGATGTACCTGTAAAGATAGAGAAGGATGTTAACGTTGGCACAGATGCGAGAACAGAAAAGGTATTGGGAATGTGGTGGGACACACAAGCCGACACATTCATGTACAAAGTCTCACCTAGAAACGACGAGCAGTTACTGGCAGGAGCGAAACTGCCGACTAAACGCGAAGTGCTGCGTATCCTTATGAGGATTTACGATCCTTTGGGTCTATTGGGGAACGTGTTGATGTTCCTGAAAGTATTGCTGCAAGAAATATGGCGCGCTGGTGTCGGCTGGGATGAGCAGATTGGCGGCCGTTTAGCAGAACAGTGGGAAAGGTGGACTAGCATTTTACCTGCCGTCTGCCAGATCAAAATACCAAGGTGCTACCGCCAGCGTACGTCGGCCCTACCTCGTAACGTACAGCTTCACATATTCTGCGACGCAAGTGAAAACGGGATGGCAGCGGTTGCCTATTTCCGATTTGAAGAAGGAGAAACAATAGAATGCGCTCTAATAGGTTCAAAAACTCGAGTAGCACCGCTACGGTTTCTATCGATTCCCCGTTTAGAATTGCAGGCAGCAGTGATTGGCGCACGGCTCGCACATACGATACACAAATCACATCGTTTAATAATCACAAGAACAATCTTTTGGTCGGACTCAAGGGACGTCATCTGTTGGTTACGTTCAGATCACAGACGATACAGTCAATTCGTGGCCTTCAGAGTCGGAGAAATCCTAGAGTTGACCAAAGTAGACGATTGGCAGTGGATATCAACGAAAGCCAATGTTGCAGACGATGGTACGAAATGGGCAAAAATACCCGATTTAAGCACTAACAGCAGATGGCTCAAGGGTCCGAGCTTTCTATGGCAACCGGAGAGCGATTGGCCAGCTTCACCGACACGACCAGATGATACAGCAGAAGAACTACGTCGCAACTTGCTGTTCCATGTCACAACTAAGCCACTCATCCAAATCGATCGATTTTCTAAGTGGAATAGACTTCTGAGATCCGTTGGATATGTCGTTCGATTTTTGAACAATTGCACTCATAGGGCCAATAAAACACCGATCGCAACAGAACCGCTGATACAAGAAGAGCTTCAAAGAGCTGAACAGATAATACTGAAGCAAATTCAGCGAGAAGCATTTCCGCAAGAAATCAAGTGCCTCGAGAATCCTCCAACATTAAAACATCCGTGGTCAAAAGGCATCGAAAAATGTAGCGTACTGTACAAACTCTCACCAACACTCGACGACCATGGTGTGTTGAGAATAAGTGGCCGGCTTGCAAACTGCACTGCAGTGGACGAACCGCTTCGGATGCCCGTGATACTGCCCAGGCGACATGTAGGGACAGATTTAATCATTCATCACTACCACGTGATATATCAACATTGCAACCATCAGACCGTCATCAATGAATTGCGATCCAGATTCTATATACCGCGATTGCTATCGGAGTATAAACGGGTACGAAAAAACTGCCAACACTGCCTTAATCGGAAAGCTGTTCCCGAGCCGCCGTTGATGGGGTGCATTCCTGAACAAAGAACGGCTATAGCTCAGCGTGCGTTCACATGTACCGGAATAGATTATTTCGGGCCGATCAACGTAGTAGTTGGTCGCCGCGTGGAGAAGCGTTGGGGAGTGATCTTCACTTGCTTAACAACACGAGCCATCCACCTAGAAATCGCGCATTCAATGACGAGTTCGTCATGCATCCTGGCGATCCGGCGTTTTATCGCTCGGCGTGGAACGCCGCGAGAGATCATTAGTGATCGAGGTACGAATTTCGTAGGAGCTTCGAGAGAGCTCAAGGAGGCCAGAAAGAGTGTCGACGAAAACACTTTGATAGAAGAGTTTACTAGCCCTGATTTGAAGTGGACCTTTAACCCGCCGGCCGCTCCACATTTTGGAGGCTGCTGGGAACGCCTCGTCCAGTCAGTGAAAAAGGTTTTCGCTCAACTCGAATTGCCACGTCTGCCTAACGACGAAGTATTGCAATCTACCATGGCTGAAATAGAAATGATCATCAATTCGAGACCGCTGACTTACGTGCCGTTAGACGACGATTTGGCACCACCGATAACACCGAATGACTTACTCTTGGGCAGCTCAAACGGCATCAAGCCACCTGCACCGTTCGATGATACAGCGACGGCCGTAAAGTCGACATGGAAAGCGTCGCAGTGTAACGCCAACTTGTTTTGGAAAAAATGGATAGCCGAGTACCTTCCGACCCTGACCCGCAGAACAAAGTGGTTCCTTCCATCTCGTTCGATCGAGGAAGGTGATGTAGTGTTGATTGCTGATAACAACCTACCGAGGAATTGTTGGCCGAAAGGAAGGGTGATAGAAGTGGTTAAAGCCAACGACGGCCAAGTAAGGCGAGCCACCGTGCAGACAGCAAGCGGAATCATCGAAAGACCTGCAACGAAGATAGCCGTGTTGGACGTTCGTAGACCTAACAAATGAAGAACGATACGGTCAACCCACCAAACTCAGAACGTATTTGTGGTGATGCGGCACCAGCGTAACGGTTGAACGATGAACTGAAGTAGATCGCCGACTTTAGTAGGGTAAGTTGCGTATACCAGCAACGTACCGGGCGGGAGAATGTTGTAGAAAACAACGAGGTCGGCGAAAAGTGACACATTGTTGTTTACAATTTGTGTTTATTGATAAGCCGTTGACAGCCGAACCGAAACGTCGCCGATTTGCCGTTACCAGAGGGAGCAGAAAAAAACATCGCCGCGCGAATCGAAAAACGGCCATCGCGCGAGCGCCATGAGATCAAGTCAGAAAGCGTAAGAAAGCGTACGTGAAATTTTTTAACCACCAATCCGCCGCGAAACTTACTTTGCTACGTTGTAAGATTTTGTTCAATAAAGTAGTGCAGTAAACTACGAGTTAAAAGATCACGTTTAAGTTTGAGTTGAAGAAAGAACTGTGCTTCTAGAACAGATATCATCCCATTGTTTACCCTGTACCGTTTGTTCTCCAGGTTTGAAATTGTAATTACAGCTTCTGGGGACGAGGGTTGCCGTCTAGCAGCAGCATTGTTAATAATGGTGAGACATTATGCAGTCTTGAACGCGACCCTACGCGATGTGTGGGAAGCGACAAAGCTCCATTCCGATTCGCCACAATCGTCGGGTTCAGGGTGATCGTCTATGCTGCTCCTGTTCTAGTTCCGGTTCATAGGAAACGAATGTTCGTGCTGTCCCGGCTACAGTCTTGTTCCAGTGGGGGTCGGGGATTCATGCCGCCTCGGGTACAGCTTAATTTAAGTGCTAGAGCGAAAAGACGAGAGATAAATGTCGTCCCGGCAGCTGCTAGTGTTAAACAACGGCGGGGGTCCATTTCATTTATGCTCGAGTCAATTACAACATCAGAGCGAAAAGGATGTTTGAAGCATTTGTGGTGGGTACCACCACATCATCATAGGTGACAAATCCCCACATTTGTGTGAGACGAGTGCATTGCACGGCAGACAAAAGAGTGTGTCCAAAGGTTGGTCAAGTAGGTGCTCTCGGTAGGGGTGCAGTATGAGTATCAACATGTTTTGTACATAGTGTTTATTTAAATAATATTTTGTGATTGCGTAAATTGTTGTGACGAAAGTTATGAAAATTACACTTTGTCAACCTTATAGCGGGAAATCGTATTTGATAAATGCTTCCGAAAAACACAAATATATTTGAAGTTTAATTTCTAATTATTATTGTTACAACGGGCTCGTTAAACATTAACTCAATTTTACCTCCTTCTCCTACTCCTTGGTCAGCGATCCAACAACTCACGCACGTTCTTCCATACACACACTAGCGAAAGGCGGGGCAACTGGAACTCACCGGGTCGGAGCAATCCGAAGCATCCCGGAGTCGTGCGGGTCAACCTGAAGCGTACAAATAGATGTAGTAGGTGCAACGATTTCGTTAGATACGAGAAAGCATAAGCAACTCCGACCCATTGGTGCAGCGAGTACGGATCGGATATTGAACCTACTTTGATCTGACCCAAACTCGCTGCACAACGGGTCGGAGCCGCTTATGCTTTCTTACAACTACTAATCATTCGAGTCAACTCGAAGTCCTTACTTCCTCGGGTCGGATTTGTTTCCGACTCCGATCTAGCACACCCGCTCCACTTGCGGGTCGGAATCATTGATGATGCATGATGTGCGTTACCCTATTGCCTTTTTTTCAACATACGGGCTTGTTATATTATTACTATCATCGTTATTTTGTACAAACATTTAAGCCCTCGTCCCAGTCCTACCCTGTGTCCCGCGAGGGATCTTGGAAAAGGATTGTTGTTTGCTCATAATGAGCCTCTCTTTCCCCTTTCACCTATCACCATTAGCTGCCTATAGCTGCGACCCACTCTGCCGCATTTAGCCCATTGCGGGGCTTCTCAACAGACGGTCGGTCTGAGCTTCCCTCAATTACTCGGCCGTAATCGTCTTCCTCCGATGCAATATTCGGGCCGTTCCTTTTCGTCGAACAATTGCCGCAGCATGTTCGTTGACCGGTGTCGCTGTCGGTACAGACTCATTCTTACCCGATTCACCTCACATCGTGAAGCGGTAGATGGTGACGGTGGAGGGGAAGGGGACCGTCCGCCCCGGCGTTCCTCTCTTTCCCGCGCACGCTGCTCTCTACGTCTCGCATAACGTCGATTATTACGAGCGGCAACCAGCTCCGCTCTATGTGCCGTAATTTCCTCTAGCTCGGCCTCGCGCTGAGCCATGTCCTCAGCTGCGCGATTGGCCCTTTCCGCATCCCAGGAACGCTGCAATTCCACAGTTATTTGTCGAGCGGCCTGGCAGATACGATCCCAGGTGGCTTGGTCTCGCAACATATGCTGCTGAAGGGTACAGTATCGGACATTAAAATAGAACCCTGGTGTTTTCAACGCACCGTGCACTTGTTTTGCCACGTCACTTGTGTTTAAGTGTGTGTGTGTGTGTGTGTGTGTGTGTGTGTGTGTGTGTGTGTGTGTGTGTGTGAGTGCGCGGGTTTTTGTCTGAAGAAACGTAGCTTGACATGGTTTCATATTGCGTTTAAAGCATTCTGTTTATGTGTGTTATCATGTGAAACAGCGTGTGTTTACACTTGGATAAAAGCTAAAGTTTGCATCGCCAGCAGCGCTTGTTCCTCGGACGAGAACGCAGGTGTGCTGTTTCATGAATGTGAATACGACACCGGTGCGAAATGAAAACGCGCACAATAGCAATGAACTCGGCATTCCCTCACAGGTGTTTCACCAGTGCACGCCATTGAAAGGCATGCGTGCATCTCTGCGTTCAACGTTGTGTGCGCATGGAAAACTTGGTGCGTGCATTGAGCAAGAGCGCTGGTGTTCTTTTCAATGGGCGTTTTGTTTCATGAGCGCGGCAGTATTCTGTTCTGGTTTTGAATGGGTAGATGCTCACTCGCTTACTCATTGATAGTTTTTATCAATACGCTTTTTTGCTGCTCGACAACGATGTGATTCATCGCGTATAAAAGCAGAACGCAGGCAGTGCACGGCATCAGTCGTGTCCAAGTTTTTAACCAGTGTGTTCTTGACGGTCTAAGCAAGCAATGTTAGTAACAATGGGTCGAGGTAAACATTGTACCGATTATCAGCGCCATATCATTAAGCGAATGGCGGCTGCTGGCATTAAGCGCAGAACGATCGAGTTCGTGATGGAACGATCGCGCACTTTTGTGGCAAACGCGCTTCGGACAACCGAAACGCGCAAATCACCCGGACGTCCTCGGAAGACCACGGCAGAGGAAGACCGTAAGATCGTAAACATATCGAAGAAACATCCGTTTAGCTCGGCACCAGAGATCCGAGGCAGACTAAAATTGGCGGTGACGCCGAGAACAGTTCAGCGAAGATTGATCAGTGCCGGGCTACTCGCGCGAGTGCCACGCAAAGTGCCCAATTTAACACCTGCGCATAAAAACGCACGGGTGTTATTTGCAATTGAGCACATGTTCTTCGATGAGGAGGATTGGCGCAGGGTTTTGTGGTCAGACGAGTCGAAATTCAATCGACAGGGGTCGGACGGACGCAGGTTGGTTCGGCGCCCTGTTAATTGTGCTTTTGATCCGAAGTACTGCTTCAAAACTTTCAAGCATGGCGGTGGTAGTCTCATGGTGTGGGGATGCTTCTCCTACTATGGGATGGGTCCATTGGTTCGAATCCATGGTAATTTAAATCGTTTTGGGTATCGAGATATTCTTGATACTCATTTGCTATCGCATGCTAGGAAGAACCTTCCTCGGTCTTGGATGTTTATGCAAGACAACGATTCTAAGTATAATTCCGGGACTGTCCAAACTTGGCTTGCTGACAACAATGTCAAAACAATGAAGTGGCCTGCCCTTAGCCCGGATCTCAATCCCATTGAGAACCTCTGGGCAATATTCAAGAAGAGGCTGGGTAAAAACATACCGGAAGATCTGGATCACCTCTTCGATCACATGCAAGAGGTGTGGAGCAAAATTCCACCTAAAACGATCCAGAATCTGGTGATGTCGATGCGTCAACGCATGATAAATGTCATCGTGGGCGACGGCAATAAGATCAAAAACTGAGTTTATTGCATTTTTGAATAGGGATCACTGCTCGCGAGGGCTGTGGTCCTGCTAATTACAACAAAAACCTAACCCAAAACACACAAAAACTACTAACAAATCTATCCGAAACGACATACTTGTGAAACAAACACACACACCAATACACATTCAAACATACATACACACACACACATGCACACACACACACACACACACACACACACACACACACACACACACACACACACACACACACACACACACACACACACACACACACACACACACACACACACACACACACACACACACACACACACACACACACACACACACACACACACACACACACACACACACACACGTACACACACACACATGCACACACACACACAAACACAAACACACATACCACACATAAACCTGTCCCAACGGGTGCATGCTGCGTTGAAAACACTAGGGTCCTATCATTCTGTCCGATACTGTATCTGGCTGAACCGGATCTGGGCCACCCTCGCCAAGCAGCTCTTGTCGGTCACTAGCAAAACGGGGACACTCGAACATCACATGTTCTGCATCTTCTGGTACACCGACACACCACTGGCAGTCTGGGGACGACGTGAAACCCTTGATACATAAGTACTCCCAGAAAAAGCCATGTCCCGAGAGCACTTGTGCCAAATGGAAGGACATGTCTCCATGTTTCCGTGCCTGCAGGGTTCTAATGTAGGCCAACACGCGATGAGCTCATGTCTTGGATTCTCACTTACTCGATTTCTCCCTTGTCACAACTGTTAATTTATCACAAAATTGGTAATTATAAAATTACAAAATAATTGAATACATCAAAACTTACAATATTTAACACCAAACACTATACCATTGCACGATTGCAATCCAGACAAATTGTAAACAAACCAGTCCAATTGTAAACAAACAATTCCAATTTGTCTGTCAAAATTTTCATTCATTTTTTTATTGGAAATCGGCCAAATCGGGCTTCATTTTGAATTGTTCTGATAGAGCTTTCTTTACTGTTCCTATCATATCTAAACTCTCTCCCGCGATTAGTAAATCATCAACATATAAAATCATAATAATTCTTATCGAGCCACTTCCTCTTGTGTATAAGCAAGGATCATTATTACTAGGTAAGAAATTTAAACTTTCAACAAATTCATTGAACTTCCTATTCCATGCTCTAAAGGCTTGTTTTAAACCGTATAAAGATTTCTTCAGACAACAAACTAGACCCTTTCCGAGATCAAAACCTTCTGGTTGTTCCATATAAATTTCCTCACTTACACCTGTTCTCACTTTCCTCTGAATCGTTATCCGGTTGCTATGGATCGCAATCCATGAGAATGGATCGCAATCAACTACGTCTGAATCGTTTTCAGCTACGTTTGGATCGTTTTCAGCTACGTTTGGATCGCTCTCAGCTACCTTTGGATTTTACGTTAGCTCGCGCAAATTTTGTTGCGGCGCATAGTTTATTTCGTGACCACTCGGCGTACCTCACGATTCTCCTCATAACAAATGATTCAAAAAGCAACAATTTCATATTGTTCTATGTTTGAACCCAATTGAGAACTTGAATTCTGAAAACTCATTTTTAAGCAATGAATAACATTTGACAGATTTGTCTCAGGACATCAAGAATAAATTCCCAACCAGACCGTCCCTCCATATCAAAGAAGGAATATCCGGCTAAATCTCGAATGCATAAACAGAACTGAATGACCACGTAGGTCGTTACGCTAAAAAGAAGAAGATTGTACTGGTTAGTTTGGAAAACTTCGTCTAATAATCAAAAACGTATGAATGGTGATGTAAGCAGCTTCATACACGATAAGAAAAATACGATAAGATTTTACAATTGAATGCATTAATTGTTTAGTTCTTGGGGTGCAAATGTGTCCCGCGGACACCAAATAAACTTTGCGCTGCAAGGAAATTTGCGCGAGCTACCGCAAAATCCAAAGGTAGCTGAGAGCGATCCAAACGTAGCTGAAAACGATCCAAACGTAGCTGAAAACGATTCAGACGAAGTTGATTGCGATCCATTCTCATGGATTGCGATCCATAGCAACCGGATAACGATTCAGAGGAAAGTGAGAACAGGTGTATTTCACCATTCAAAAATGCTGTACATATGTCCATTTGATGATTATAACAATTTTTGTAGTTTGCTGTAGCAAGCACCGTTCTTATGGTATCTAACCTTGCAACTGGGGAGTAAGTGTCAGTGTAATCAAAACCCTGTCTTTGCGAAAATCCGCGGGCTACTAAACGAGCCTTGTATCTAACTTCTGTTCATTTTCCCTCTTTGTCTTAAAAACCCATTTGCATGATATTGTTTTTCTACCTTTTGGAAGTTGTACTAAAGACCATGTTTTGTTACTCTGGAGCGAATTCATTTCATCTTGGACTGCTATTTTCCACTTATTCCAATCAGGCCATTTCGTTGCTTCTTCTAAAGACGACAAACCCCACATAATCCACCTCATAGTTTTCATGCCATCCGGGTGGTTTACGTTCTCTATCAGATCGACGACTCGATGATTCAGCTTATTCGCGTTCATCAAATCGATCATCCATCGCTTCTTCTTCGTCGCATGTCCGGAAACTTTCGTCTACTGTGCTCGGTTCAGATGTTTCACCAGATTTCTCGATTTGCACATTTGGTTCGTCATCATCGTTTTCATCGTCAGAGATGTGCTGTATTGCGTGCTTCACAAAACACATTTTCGTTTCCGAGGCTTCTTTTGTTCGACACATCCAAACCGCGAACCATATCACCTTTCATCAGCTTATCCAAAATTTTGAAACTAAGATGGCCAAATCGACGATGCCATTGTTCTAGGTTCCGTGGAATTTGTCCACAAGAATACTACGCCTCATGTGTGTTCGAATTGTTGAAATTCAACCAATACAGTTTTCCACGTAACTCTCCTTTCACTATTAATTTCCCTCCTTTTGTTAACACTTCTACGCACCCATCATCAAAAATAACTTTAAAACCACTATTTGTTATTTTCCGTATGGATAACAAATTTGTAGGAGCTTCCGGCACATACAAAACGTTTTACAGGGTAACTGGAATTTCATCACTACCACCACGATCAAATACTATATCACCTTCATGCCAAGCTGTAATAAACCGATTTTCTTTCGCGACCGAAATATTCACTGGTGAACTTAATTTTAACTCGCGAAATAAACTCTTCCCGTCCGGCAAAATGAGTGTATTTTTTGAGTGATTTGAGTGACGCTGTCGAAATACAGTGTCCCTTCGACCAATGAGTTACACACTCACGCGAGCCCTCCCCCACCCCACCCGTAACGGACGGTGCGCTCTGCAGTTCTCAATGTGTTTGTGTTCTTTCGAGCCATGCTACGAACACATGTAAAGATAGTTGTTTCTTTCGTTTCTCGTTTTCTTTAATGAATAGACACGATCGCAAATGCGCACTTATTCTAAAAGCAAACACAAACACGGTCATTTTTGGTTACATTAAACACTTTATTGAAACTTAATGTAAACTTTCGTCACACATTTAGAACCTGACAAAAACACACATCATGTCGTCGTCCTGCTAAGTACGAGCTCCATCCAGCAAACACATATCTGTGAATAAATGGATCCTTACCTGTCGATGCCCGCACTGCATATGCGTCTGTACACACTGTTTTTTTACTTCACACTTCACCAAAACACACCAGCGCACGAGACTTTGACGAAATGCGACAATGAGACCCCAAATTTTGAGTGATTCAGGCCAAGGGAATGAGGAAGCTTGAGGAAGCAAGGAGAAACGCGCTGCGATGAGAGTTCGCATTCTGTTTTACACGCGCGCTTCACTAACACCAATACAAATACCGTGCTTTGACGAGCCGTCTGTGAATGTGTGTGTCTTCTTTCAGCGAGCTCACCAACTTGGATCTGCTCGTCACATCGTGTTGTCCGTACGTTTGGCAGCAGGATTCTGCACCATGCCATACGGCCTTAAAAACACGCCAATAGCTCACTGTCAATTTCGACCGATACACCATCACCGACGTTTTCCACCCAGCTCCTCTGACCTTAATCCTATGGATTACTTTGTGTAAGGCACAGTTGAGCGGGACACCAACAGGGCGTTCTGCAATACCAAAGCGTAATAGCTCAAGGATAAACATTACCTTACATTTTGTGATAAGTTCTCACACTTAGCTCTGGCAGTCCCTATAAAAACACGAAATACTGTGCATATACTGAAAGGAATATCTACATTTATCGCCACAGTAGGAAAACCTTTGCAATTTTTAATGGACCAAGGATGCAGCTTCAAATCAATTGCAGTTCAATCGTTTTTGAACGACAATTTGATAAAATACCACTACACATCTGTAGCGCAATCATCGTCTAATGGCACGGTTCAAATTGTGCATAGAACAATAAGAGAAATACACAACATATTATCTCAGAAGAAAAGCACAAAACACCTATCGGAATCAACAAAAATGATTTTTTTTAGTATAAGCGTAGCGTAGCAGTAGCTACCCAAGCGAGTCAACACGCTCGAAAGTAGTAAGGAAAGTAGAAATGAAGTAGCCTTCTACTTCCCGTTCTACTTTTGTTGCTTAAAATCAGAAGAATGTAGAACATCTGGGTTCCAGGAAAGAGCAAAAAATGAGTTCTCGTGTGTACATCACCACACACATGCACGCGACGACTCCTCACTCTCCACTCACGCTTACGTTCTTGTTCTACGCCCCTCCCCCTTCTCACTCGTCCCACAGATCTATTTTTAGAACATCACTCACTTTCATCGAGGGCGGTCGATGTGACGATGTGTGTCGTCGCGTGTGTGTTGTCGATTTGGTCAGAAAAACTTTTTTCTTCAGACCAAATATCTCTGACTTGGAGCGTCGGCGTTCCGATTGAGCCATCGCGATTTTAATCAGTGCGCGCGGTTAAAACGACCTTTTGTATTGTGTTGTATGTAGCGTGCGCGCCAAAATTGTAAGAGTGCGCGGAGAGTGAATATGGTTTTTTTTGGGGGGTGGGGGAATGAGATACAGAGACAAATTTCGCTACACATTAACACATACATTCTCACTGCACGGGTTGAACTGCCAATACTCAGTTCTGAGAGAATATACTCGAGCGCTCGCGCATGAGTGCAAGCAAGCGCGGTATAGAGGATAGAGCGAGACAAACGATTATTTTGCTCCAAGCTTTCTACTTTTGTCCCGTTGGGTACTTATAACGATTCTATTCATTCCGAAACCAACCTCACGCCGAATGAATTGTTCCGTGGTTTTAGAACGATCAACCGATACAATCGAATCTGGACGAGCGCATACAGCTGAAGGAGAAACTTTACGCAGGAGTCCATCATAAAATGCTAGAGCAAAAAGAAAAGAGGATTGCTAAGTTGAACGACAAAAGAGAAGAACCTATTGGCCTTTCAGAGAGAGATACCGTGTTTCTGAGGAAAGAAACATCAAGAGCGCTCTAAAGAAATCCAGGCATTAGAAGATAAAGACGTTAACTTTATAGATCATTGCAGTAGAAAATATCATAAAGAAAAACTCAAAAGAAGATGGATGAACTAAATTATTTTGTAAAAATAACCATTAGTAATACGCATCAACATAGTTAGGGTTAGATAGGTCTCCAATATTATTTTATAGTCTTAAGCTTTGAATTATAACGTTTAAAGAAAAAAAAAATGAGAAAGAACCACAAGCTGGACGAAGACAATCAACATACATGCCGAACTAATTGCATACGGTGAAACCCCTAAGTGCCGAGGACGACACTTCTGTACCCCCCAGAGAAGTTATATGCGATGAACACAAATACAGGTGCGATAACTGCAACAGCCTCACACTCATGCCGATACGATAGCAGCCGATCCCGTCGTGTCAGATCGGTATCAGCATCCAAGCGACAAGGACGCAATAATCATTTTGAATAAAAGCTGTGGTTCCATACTCATAACTGGCGCAGCCGTTCGGCCCTTTCCTAAGTTTGTTTTAGTTTACCAAGTGATAAGTGTAGAGACTTGCAATTTACTTTTTGGTATCATCCGATATTAACCATCTCCCGACCCGTGGACGACTTGCGGTGATATTCAGGTAAACTAAAACACCCTGGAGGATTTCAATCGGAGAATAGGCACCTCCCACTGAGATAAGCATTGTGTTAAAAGCTTATGCCTAGATTCCAACCCTTTCCGAAAGTGAAAGCATTATCTTTTGTGCAAAAAATGGAACTAGCCGATCTCCATACGTTCATGGCTAATTTGGACCATGGACCAGCGTCTAAATGCTATCCAATTAAAAAATTGGTGAATTATTCAGACAGCTTGAGCAACAAAACGTGTGTAACAAATGATCCTCTCGAGTTGACTGCTAATTAACGACTGCTTTATTCACCTTAATCACTTAATCACATACACTTACATTCCTAACCGTAACTCTAACCTAACCAATACCTATACCTATTATTACAGCCCTTACCCATACTTATACCTATTGTTATACGTGTTTGTTTACCCCGGACCTTCGGGTGGTTACCAAAACGATCTTTTCAAAGTTTCTGATCCTTTGAAAAGCATTCCATTATTCGATGGAAATAAAATGCATTTGGCATCATGGATTGCCACAGCGAAAAAAACACTGAGCATGTATCAGCCGATTGTTTCTACCGCAGTTTACGCTATGTACGAGCAAATAGTTATAAATAAAGTAGAAGGCAAAGCTAGATATAGTTCATGTGTGAACGGTAATCCTACATCATTCGATGAGGTTATGGAAGTGTTGAATGCTACGTTCGGTGACAAAAAAGACATGGCTGCCTACCAAACGAGCGTACAAAAGAAATTGCACACGATATGAAGTGTTTGGCAAGAAAAAAATACTTGTATTGTAACCATTGGCAGGATATAAATGATTTTGTAGACCAAGTGTTGCAACTGCAACTCCGTCGGCTCCTCGACGGCGGCGAACAAGATATAACGACTGTTTTACTAACGTACAAATCTTTACTTTATTTAAAAACGGATTGACCGATTATAAAAACACAAGCTTGGATTTTAGTAGTTTTAAAAAACGCGGTCTATCGTTCGATAACTTTTAAAGAGACCGTTTGTTCTGCGCACGGTGTATTTATCCTTTTTTTACCGCGATGGCCGTTGTGCCATCGCGTTACGCGTTATGTTCGAAATTCGAATATCTATCTTGTCACCCTATCTAAACGTCTGATTTCCATGTACACCAGAGTCCTTTCATGTACACCTATTTTTCATTCCCCTCCTAATCCTCCCTGGTCCAATCGTACTCTTCGCAACCTGAAAAAGGATAGAATGAAATATCTTAGGAGGTATCGTCTGAACCGATCTGCTTTCAACTTTCGTTTATTTAAGTACGCTGCCTCTGCGCATCGACTATACAACAGGGCTCGTTTTGAGGCCTATTCGAGTAGACTGCAATCGCGTTTCCGTTCTGATCCAGCATCCTTCTGGCAATTTCTTAGGATTCGAAGAGGGTGCAATACGTTACCTACGCCTGTTGCGATCTGTGAGCTATTCTCTGCACATTTTTCCCAAATGTTTGAGCCACCGGTTAGTGACCCTAACCTTATTGAGGGTGGGCTACTCTACACGCCAGAGAACTTAATTAATCTCTCCGATATTTCGGTTAGCTCTGAAACAGTTGTACAGGTGTTATTTGGGTTGAAACGTTCTTTTACTCCCGGTCCAGATGGCATTCCTGCCTCTGTTTTAATAAACTGTAAGGACGTGCTTGCTTCACACCTTGCTAAAATTTTCAACCTTTCACTTTCTCTTGGGGTTTTTCCTGCTCTTTGGAAATCCTTTTGGCTTTTTCCGGTACACAAAAAGGGATGCCGTAGCATTGTTTCTAATTATCGTGGGATAACCCAAACTTGCGCCACAGCCAAAACTTTTGAGCTATGTATCCTTCCAACCATACTTCATAGTTGTAGTTCAGCTATTAGCCCTAAACAGCATGGGTTTATGCCTGGTAGGTCTACTTCAACTAATCTCATGTCTTTTGTTTCCAATATTTTTAGATCTTTTGAGGCCGGTACCCAACTTGATGCAATATACACCGACTTTCATGCTGCTTTTGATAGTTTACCTCACTCTTTATTATTAGCTAAATTGTCTAAACTTGGTTTTGGTGATGGCATTATTAGCTGGCTGTCCTCATATTTAAGTAATCGATCATGCAGGGTTAAAACCGGGTCGTACTTATCTGAGGAGTTTTTTTGTACGTCAGGTGTCCCTCAGGGTTGTGTGCTAAGTCCACTTCTGTTTTCTTTGTTCATCAATGATGTTTGTAATGTTTTACCTCCTGATGGTCATCTCCTTTATGCGGATGATATCAAAATCTTTTTACCTGTGTCTTCTTCTTCTGATTGTCTGAGACTTCAGCATTACCTCAATGCATTTGCTCATTGGTGTTCATCCAATTTACTTCGCCTGTGTCCCGAAAAATGTTCTGTTATTTCTTTCTCTCACTCTCTTTCTCCTATTTTATTTAACTATACTCTCTCTAGCGCTTCCCTCTCTCGTGTTATGTCCATCCGTGACCTTGGTATTATACTTGACTGTCGTCTTAACTTTAAACTGCAGCTTGATGAGGTGCTACTAAAAGCAAATCGAACCCTTGGGTTTATCTTACGTTTTACCTCTATTTTTAGAGATCAAAGCATCCTAAGAATCCTTTATTGTGCTTTGGTAAGGCCTATTCTTGAATATGCTAGTATCATCTGGAATCCTCCCACTATTGATGGCTGTTCGAGAATTGAAAGCATTCAGCGCCTCTTTACCAGGTTTGCCTTTTGTCGTTTGTTCGGTGCTGCCTCACTACCTCCCTATGAAACGCGATTGCAGTTATTCAATCTTCACTCCTTAAGCTTCCGCCGCCAAGTGTTTCAGGCTTGTTTTATTGGTGGCTTATTACTTTCTGCTACTGATGCTCCTGATTTACTCTCGTCCATCTCGCTGTATGTTCCCTCTCGTTCTCTTCGTCCACGTGATCCTCTGTCAATTGAAACACGTCATACTCTTTATACTTTCAATGACCCTCTTCTGTCCTGTTTAAGGTTGTTTAACCACTTTTACTATCTCTTTGATTTCGACTCCTCTCTTAACTCTTTCCGTAACCGTATTTTTTCTTCTAATTCCCTTTAATTATTCTCCTTAGTTTTCTATTACTCTCTTTTTTTTTGGTTTTGTTAAGTTTATGATAGTCTCTACGCTCTACTCTTGTTTTTTTTCTTTTCTTTTTTGCTAGGTCAAGACTAGGTTAGTTAGGCTTAGTTTTTCATAATTCATTGTTTATTTGTTAGTATTAAATTAGTTTTAAGTCTATTATATTTAGCCTTGATGGCGGATATTGTATGAAATAAATGAAATGAAATGAAATGAAATGAAATACGCGCTTGAAAAAGAACTTGAGTTGGCGAAATTATTCAAGTGATCCGTCGGGTCCCGAAGCCGAAGCAAACCCGAAGCCGAAGCAAAACCCGAACGGGGGTTTGCACGAACCTTAGTTTCATTAGCACCCTCCCCCTTTTTTGCTAGGATTTCTTTCCAAAACGATACAGTGCACACCATTATGCTAATGTAATTCGATTTATTGAATATCGAACCAACATAGAATACAAAGAAAAAAACACCTGCACAATAACCACTGCACTTAATTCTAAATTAACGCACATAATTAACATAATTAACGCACATAGTTTACACTGTTGGCCACTGAAGCGTTTGGACGTGTTTCTGCGTTGCTCCTGTGTACTGTCTGTTTTTGATATGATTTTGGTTTGAAATCGTTCGTTTTTGAGTTTGTGAAGCTGTTCCTGCATCGTACGAGAATTTCTACGAGAACGCGTACCTGAATTGTATTTCTACGTGATTTCTGTTTCATCGGCGACTGCGGTTCAGTGTTATTGACCCTGTTTAATACACTCAGAGAGTAATTCGCACTAGCTCATCAATCAGTGTCCTCTCCGTTCACTCTCACTGCTCACCTAAGTGATCGATACTCTCTCTCATAATGGACTGTGCAATCTGCTCTACTACTATCAAAAAAGATCCGGTTGTTTGTATTGGCAATCTTCCTTTTTCGGAGTGCAATTCTGCCTTTCATCCGGAATGCATTAAACTTGCCGCCACTTGTGTTAAGGAGGTGGCACGCAATCGTGGTCTCTGCTGGATGTGCGAGAAATGCCGTGACTCGAGATAAGATTTTTTCTCATCAATTTCGTGCTTGATGAATACACTGAAAGATGAGTTAAAAAATGCAATACGGAGTGAGCTTGATCAAAGGATATCTCAGCTGAATCCAAATAGAGTGATGCCGCAAGAGCGTGAGAAAATCGCTCCGACTGTGAGTACCATCTCTCTCACCGATAAAACATTCCACACATCCACCGATACTCCTTTGTCACCAACACCAACTCCCGTCAAACAGAACTCACTACCACACTCTCAATCGCGTATGCTCTCTGATAATGAACACATAAATCCAACACAAGCTATTCTTCACACCGGCACTGCCAATGATCACATCAACACAGACACCATACAATTCATTCCTGCACCTGAGCCAAAAGTTTGGATGTTTGTAACTAGGATTGCACCCACTGTAACTGAGGAGAAAATGAAAATGTTCATACTAGGAAGGTTAAAATGCACTGACTGTTCGGTGAAGTGTGTCATACCAAGAGGTCGCGTTACAAGCTCACTAAAGTATGTGTCCTTTAAGATCGGCATTCCATCGGAGTTTGGCGAGCTCGCTTTCTCTCCTTCAACTTGGCCATGCGGATTTGTTTACCGCCAGTTTGAATTTCACCAACGTACATAGAAACAATTCATACCAACACTCCCGGCATCTTGCTTTCCTGCTTCAAACAATTCAACTGCCAGAAATTTCTCAACTACTAATTTTATGCATAATGATGTCAACTGCATAAATGTGATCCCACCAACACACACAACACAACATAATCCATCACCGAGCCATCATCTTAAAAATGCAAACTCACCTGAAACTCACCTGACTCAAAATAATTCCTCCGGTTCGACTTTTTTAAGCCAACATTAAGTCATTAAACTTTACCTATGGAGCCAGTACTAAACACATTCAATATCTTTTATCAAAACGTGAGAGGCTTACGTACTAAAACCTCTGAATGTTTTGCTAACACTGCAATCGCCGACTGGGATGTTATCGTTCTTACGGAAACGTGGCTAGATGACAGCTTTCCATCTGAGCTTTTGTTTGATAACAACCGCTTTAATACATTCCGTACGGATCGTTATGCAGCAAACAGTAACAAATGTAGAGGTGGTGGTGTCCTCGTTGCGATCAATGCAAATTATGCTTCCTCTCTGTGCTCGACAAACACATCTACAATTGAATGCCTTTGGGTTCGAGTAAAAGTTCTTAATGTTTCGCTAATCATCGGATCATTTTATTTGCCTCCTGATCAATCAGCCAACATGGACACCATAAATGCATTCTGTAATTCATTGCACTTAACGAGAGAGAAATATAAGACTGGAAATAGACGAACCGAGATCATCGCGGTACCGCGAAAATCGCGTATGACTTGAGCTGTTAATTATGTTAGGCTGGAAATAGACGAACCGAGATCGTCGCGGTACCGCGAAATTCGCGCCTTGTTTATAACAGTTGTAGAACAGTTGGGCTGTCAAATCTTCCGCGCCTCCAATCGCGCCTGCAGTTTCGCAGAGATACCCAACTTCGGTATTGCTGAGATTTTCGCGGTAGCGCGAACCGATTATTTTTACTTTTTCTGGCGGATTTGTGTGAAAACTCGTGTCAAGAAATGAGTTTTGTATTTTATTTTGCATAAACTATGTGAAATAAATAATTTGATTCGCAAATTGATAGAACAATATTTCTTCTTGGCACATTCAATCGTCACCAGACCTCGGATGGTTCCATACACGAACCGCGATTATCTCGCCTATCTGTCAGATTTTATAACATAATTGACAGCTCAAGTCATACGCGATTTTCGCGGTACCGCGATGATCTCGGTTCGTCTATTTCCAGCCTAACATAATTGACAGCTCAAGTCATACGCGATTTTCGCGGTACCGCGATGATCTCGGTTCGTCTATTTCCAGCCGAACGGCCGAACCGTTCTTAGCTAACACACACGTACACACGTTCGCTTAACGGTGTCGTACGGTCTGTTTACGTGGTGCAGTCCTCTTCTATGGTGCAGCGTTGATATGCCTACTCATTGGCATATAACTCCTCCGGGGCTAAGATTCAAGACATCCTCGTCTGATGGGAGTAGCTAGAACTCAAGCTCATCATAACACTTTTTTCATAAACGTTATAATAGTTGTTCTTAATACTAATCCTAACTATTCCCTAACCATTCCTAACTAATCATTACTACTTCACCAAGGGAAGAAGAAAGATACCTTTGTCGGTTGATTTTCAAGATTTTACTAATCTAAAATCGGAAAATATCATTAAATCTTGGTCTTACTACAACTACATCGGAATTCAAATAAATTGATTGTAATTGAAATTCAAGTGTAAATTTATAATTATTTTGGAAAATTATTAAGTTGGTGTTTTTTTTTAGTTTCTTGATCGTTTGATCTTTCCTTTATGTCTTTTTACTCCTCTGCTGTTTTCAAAAGTCCTTTCTTTAACGTTGTTGGCTGTAGTTTTGTTTGCTCGCGGTTGGGTTTTTGTTCTTATGTTTGGAACTACAAATACGTCCGTTGATTCATTTAAGAGTGGTGGAGATGTTTTCTTGTTGTTTTGGTTCAATTGTCGCTTAACTGCATTTTCTAAGTTGTGTTTGGCTTCCGTAAAAAGTTGGTTAGATGTTTCTAAAATCTGTGCTGGATTACTGTTGTTTGTCTGATTAAATGTTAGTTCATTTGGAGTGAACTTAATAGATGAATGAATAGTATCATTATATAACGCTACTGCTATTCTTATAGTGGATTTTATGTCATAGCCTTCATATTTGTGTTTGTTGGTATTGTAAATTTCGGTAATTGTGCTATGTGTTTTTTCGATCTGCCCATTCGATTCTGAACATGAAGCGTATTTTAATACTACACCTAATGAACCTAAATAATTTTTCAGTTGGGTTGATCTGAAAGTTGTTTCGTGGTCAGTTATAATCTCTTTCGGTATACCGTATTGAGCAAAATATTGGGAAAGCTTTCTCTGTACCTGTACGATATTTTTGTTCTTTATATGAAACATTTGTAGGTGTTTCGAAAACGAGTCTATCAAAGACAAAAAGTTCACATTGCTAATAATGTAAATATCCATGTGTATCCTTTCTAAGGGTTTACTAGTTATTGGTCGCGGAGATATCTTTATGTTGTATGTTTTGCGCTCATACTTGTGTAATTTACAAATTTCGCAGTTGTTTATAAATTGTTTGATCTGCTTTTGCATACTCGGGAAGAAATAAGCACGCCTAAGTTTACTTTCAACTTCTGATATTCCGCGATGTGCTCTTTCGTGTTCTGTAGATATAAGAAAATCTTGTCTTTGAACATCAGATACATCTTCGACTATAGTTTGTGTCATTACAAAATGGCCTTTGATTGAGAAATTATTTTCAAACGTTTCTTGTATTAGCTGAATCATTGTTTCTGGTGCTAGAATCGCTGTTTGTTTGCCATTATGGATATTTTGTAAATGAAATATGATATCTTCTGTTTCAAATCTACTTTTTGTTACTATTGTTCTTTGAAAATTCCGGAAGGGTGTTTCCGTTACCATCGATGCGCCTGCATTGGACATTTTGAAAATCAACTGATTTCTATAATAGTTAATAGGCCTTTCTGGTTTGTGGATGAAATGATCGCTTGAATCATCGGCTGAATGATTGGTCCCATCAGAAATAGTGCTTTCAGGTCTATTAGTTTCCAAGGAGTGCCTCTGAACAAACAAAGAATTTTGTGTTGATGTTTTCAATAGCGTTAATTTCTTGTGGTATTTGACTAAGCGCGTCAGCTACAATGTTAGTTTTTCCTTGTCTGTACTTCACTTCGTAATCGTAATCCTCTAACTCTAACTCTAACGCCAGTTGAGTATTTTTGAGTTTTTAAACGACGTTTTAATGAACACTAACGGTTTATGATCCGTTACTAAGGCACACTTGTTTCCATATAAATATGGTTTATACTTCCTTTTTGCCCAAATTATAGCCAGGGCTTCCTTCTCCGTAGATGAATAATTACATTCTGTTTTGTTAAGCGTTCTGCTGGCAAAAGCTATCGGGCCTTCTTTACTGTCTTGAAATTGCGACAAAACAGCACCTAGTGCGTAGTTGCTCGCATCAGTGGTTAATATGAACGGTAAATCAAAGTTAGGATATGCTAAAACCTGGTCTGAAGTTATGATATTTTTAAGTTCAATAAAAGCTTTCTGAAAATGTTCGTTTTCAAAATTTACTATTGAGTCTTTTTTTAAACAGCTAGATAAGGGTTTTGTAATTTTCGAATAGTCTTTCGATAGTAACCAGTGAATCCTAACAACTTTTGTGTTGTAGGCAATTTCCAACTCAAGATTTTATTTATAATTTCTGGATTAGGCATAACCCCTTCTGATGTTATTATGTGCCCTAGAAAATATGATTCTCTTTTAAGAAATTCACACTTATCTAATTGTATTTTTAAATTGAAATTTGCTAACCTTTTGAGAACTACATCCAAATTTTTCATATGGGAATCTAAATTACTACCAATTACAATGATGTCATCCAAATAGACGAAACAAATGGAACCAATGAGACCAGTAAGAATATGGTTCATCATTCGTTGGAAGGTTGCAGGTGCATTTTTTAAGCCAAATGGCATTCTGGTAAATTCAAAATCACCCTGTCCAGTGGAAAATGCCGTCTTTGCTTGATAAGCGGGATCCATTCTAATCTGATGAAAACCAGACTTCAAGTCTAACGTAGTAAAATAGGTTGACTTTCCTAAATTGTCAAGAATCTCATCGATTTGTGGGATAGGGCACCGATCGCTTATCGTTTTTTCATTTAGTTTGCGATAATCTATAACGACCCTTATTTTCTTTTTCCCTGAGGCGTCGTTCTTTTTCGGTACCACCCAAATTGGCGAAAAGTATGGGCTAGACGAGTGAACAATTATTTCACTATCAAGCATTTCTTGAATGTGTTTATCTACTTCTGATTTGAAATGATGAACAATTATTTCACTATCAAGCATTTCTTGAATGTGTTTATCTACTTCTGATTTGAAATGATGAGGAAATCGGTAAGATTTCGAATACGTTGGTTCGTTATCTTTTGTAACTATTTTGTGTTGGATTACACTTGTAGAGGAAAGCTTCTCACCTTCTTTCAATAACACCGAAGAATTTTGAATAATTGTATTCAACAAACATTCTTTTTCCAATATTGTAAGATGTTCTGTTCGGATTAAAGATGCTATTATGTGTTTATCTAATTTTTTACAATCACGTATTGGAATAGGTGTAATAGTTTCGTAATTGTTTACTTTAAGATCGAATGTTCTTATGTCTTGAAGGTGTTTTTTACCCTTTTCGGTTGATTTACCCTTTTCGGTTTTATATAAACCTGGCTTAATTAAACACCCTTTGTAAAGAGTTTGAAATGATGGTACAAACCATTCACCATCCTTTATTGTATTGATTGTAATTAAATGATTGTACATTCTTTGTGATGGAAAGTATTTACTGAAAGGAATTGTAATGTCATTAATAGTAATAACTTCGTTTCGATAATCGATAACAGTATTATTTTCTGTAAAATATTTGGACCCTATAATTCCATCAAAAAAATTATGGAAATTCACTAAGTAAAATTTTTGATTAGGTAAACCAAAACCAAGGAGGTTAATGTGTCCCATATTGTGAACATGATGTTCACCAGTTATATTATTAACACTTGTATTATTTATGGGTACCAACATGCTCTGGAATTATGCCACTTCTCGAAATGTTTTTGTTTGATCCAGTATCTATTAGAATACTTAAACTTCTATTTGTTTTCACATTTTTACAAGTTAAATATGGAAGAAAGTCTAGGCTGGATTGGTTGTTTTGGTAACTTCCCAAAAATTTGTCAAAATGTCATCTTCTTCACACTCTGAAGCTTCAGCAACAAGTGAAGGTATTTCGTTATTGTTCATAATATTCCTGTTGATTGTCAGCTGACTTTTAGTTGATGGATCAACTTCCATTTTTTCTGTAACAGTTTGGTATTTTATTTGTTCAACAGGATTGACTTGTGAATATGTTTGACCTGTCCTATGAGCATTTGTATAAGTCTTTTTTGTATTCACCATGATTGGAAAGTTGTTCGATGCTTTGTTAAAAGTCCCTGTCTTTTGAAATTTTGGTTGTGTCAATTGTGAAGATATTTTTTCGTTTGCGGTGAATTTGCAAAGGAATGCGAGTTAAATGTATGTGTTTCGGATTCACAAATAAGAACGTTCTCGTTGGATTCTACTTACAGATTAATCTTTATTAGAAAACCTCGCTTAGATTTAACCTCTGAATCCTATTTACTTTGCATGCATATAAGCAAAATAGTATTGCTAAATAGTATTGGTGTTAACTCCTCCCAGCTTAAAAGAACGATGCCCACATCGTAAGGAATCATATGATGAAACTATAACATTACAGGCATATAACCAAACAAAAACAGAGATGGGAGAAACATTTTATGCATAGAGCCGATGTATGAAATGCCAGGGTGTTCGTCCATAATCTCGATGAAAAACTGCTGTTTGGAGTTGGGTTCTTATGGTTTACCATCCCTTTTTTGAAATCTTTCTTAGATGTTCTACCTGCATCCGATATCAAGCACGAAATAATGCTTTTTGTACATACGTTGCAAAATTGTCAGGTGATTGGCATTATAACCATATTGTATTATCCACCATAGAAACATTACAGTTTCACGGATATTTTGTGTTTGAACGATAGTGGCCTTTTTCATAATTTTCAATTCTCACTCAAATCTGAATTCACAAGTGTTATATGTCAGCAATACTCACTCAAGATATAAAGCCTTATATGGGACGAGAGCATGGGAGTTTAACGTGAAGCTGTAAGATAGTTTTAAATTTCTGTTTCACATATTCAGCTGGATTGAAATTCTTCCACATTACTAATTATTATTTGTTATTTGTTATTTATTTATTAAAATTCAACGGACCGCAAGTGGCCCACTTGAAGCGAATTCATTTACATTAATTCATTATAACATAGTCACATTACGGTCATTCATTTGTCACGCTTAGTCTTAAGTATCATAATTAACATGTAAAAGGTCGCACGACACGAATACTATTCAACAATGCGGTGCGCGACATGTCAGGTTGATGACGATCACAAATGACATTAAACTCACGGCACATACGAATAAACGGATCAGAGGAGCCAAAGCGAGTGCGGCGTTCCTCCACGTCAAGTAGCGATCTAGCTCGGAGCGATCTCGGCGGGACATACATGTTGAGCCTCGAAAGAAGCGCGGGCGAGTCGATCCGATTGTCAAGAAGTCCCGCGACAAACAGCCTCTGAGCGTTGCAGTTCCGCTGCTTCAGCGTCTCGATGCCAAGCAACGCACAGCGTCCCTCATAGTCAAGTTGGACACTCCAGGAGCGCAAAGCGAACCGCGTGAATTTGCGCTGGATCGACTCTAAACGAGCTAGGGGACGAGCAGCTGTAGGCCACCATACTACAGAAGCGTATTCTAACACTGGTCGCACCAAAGCACAGTATAGCGTCTTGATGCAAATCGGGTCAGTGATGTCTCGTGCTATTTGTTTTAGTAAGCCGATCAATTGGTTACCCTTAGTGACAACGTGCTCTAGCTGGTCGTGGAAGCTCAACTTTTCGTCAAGGAGCACTCCTAGATCCGTGACACAGCTTTTGCGACCAATGGTAGATCCATTTAACGCATAGTCATACACTAAGGGGCACCGCTTTCTCGCAAACGTAACGACAACACACTTCTCGACGCACAATTCAAGACCATTCAAAGAGCACCATGACTGGAAGGCACTTAGAGTGGCTTGAAGGCGGAGTTGGTCTGACCGGTCGCGGATAGGCAGGAACAGCTTCGCGTCGTCTGCATACAGTAGGTGGCCGTCAGGAGGGAGCAACCGTGTTACGTCATTCAGGAAAATGACAAACAGCAGCGGTCCAAGATTACTCCCCTGCGGCACCCCAGAAGAAGCATCGATACGGCGCGACGTATGGGGTCCCATCTTCACGCAGTATGTGCGACCAGTAAGATAGGAGCGCATCCAGGCCAGCAGCTGCACAGGCAGACCAAGCGTTTCGAGCTTTGCGAGCAGCAAGGCGTGCGGAACGCTATCGAAGGCAGCCTTGATGTCCGTGTAGACTGCGTCGATCTGCGAGCCGGCATCGATGGTCCTGTGGCAGAGGCTAACGAACTCAACCAGGTTGGTGGTGGTTGAACGCTGAGGGACAAATCCATGTTGAGCTGTGCTAATGTAGTTCGAGGCAGCTGCGAGGAGAGGTTCGTACACCAGGAGCTCGAAGACCTTAGCGCAGGCACAAAGCGATGTAATGCCACGGTAATTACATGCATTTGATTTGTCCCCCTTTTTGTGCACTGGAACAAGCCACGAAGTTTTCCAGCAGGCAGGATAGATGCCCGAACGCAGCGAGTCGCGAAAAATCGAGGCCAGGATAGGCGCGATGGTGGTGCCACAACGCTTAAGCGTGGAAGCCGGGATCCCGTCAGGCCCTGGAGCAAACGAAGATTTCAGCCTGTCAATCGCTTTCGAGACTGAATACTCATCGATGATCGGCAAGTTTGGGGCCATAGCATCCACCGGTACGTTTGATAATGCGTCGGCTATCTGCCTCTCATCAGTTACAGCTGGAAGGAAGGTGGCGGCAAAGCGCGAGGCAAAAATATCACATACAGCAGACGGATTGTTGCCGTTGCGCCCGTTGTAACTGACGGAGCTAGGAAAACCAGAGGATTTCCGACGATTGTTTGCGAAGTTCCACAGTACACGTGAATTGCCGCGGCAGCGCAAAACCGTACGCCGTACGTGCCCCAGGTAGCGGAACCTGTTATAGCGCCGATAGAGAGAGTGCGCAGTGTTATAGTTGCGCAATGCAGCGGGACACCTACGCAACAAATAATCGCGATACGCGGCAGCTTTAGCCGTTTTGAGCCTGCGCAGCGTTCTGTCACCCCAAGGGGGGCCTCGTTTAGGTCGTTTCACCGGCGTGCATTCATTCAGGGCTTGCAACATGAACCGCTCAAAATCTTTCACAGCGAGGTCAAGAGTGGCGTAATGGGAACAATCGAAGACATTCGCGAACGAGGCGATCATCGGCAGGAGCCTGTTAAAGTCCGTCCGCGCGTAGTCAAGGCGTGATGTTAGCGCAGGAACGGCTGATTCCTCTCGTGGTAGCGGGATGGCCAACTCAAGCGCCGGGTGATAGGTGTCAATTGCTAACAGCGGGGTGAGGCAAAGTTCAAGCGGAAGGCAAACAGAAGCAACAGCATTATTTGCAAACACCAGGTCTAAGACGCGTCCGCTGGTGTTAAGATGACCATTGATCTGGAAGAGTCCGCTATGATGCATCTCGTCCATAAACAGAGCGGAGAGAGCCGATCGCGTACGTGGCTCATAATGCAGAAATGGCAAATCCGGATCATGCTGAGCGGCTGACCAGGAGACGAGAGGTTGGTTGAAGTCTCCTAACAGGAGTAAACCGTCTCCGGGATGCATAGTTGAGCATAATGAGCGAATGCAATTTTCGATTTCACGGAGCGTGGCAGCATTTGCGGCAAGTCTAGGCGGGAGTTTAGATTCTATCTATTCTATCTAACTACTAGTAGCCTGTGCAATACATGAAAATGTATATGAACAATGGTGCATAATTATTTAAATTTCAAAATTACTAATTTCAGAACTCTTTTCTTCAAAAGAGACAAAAATAAGGTTTCATTGATCAACTCAACTCTTAACTATCTCACAATTTTCAAATCATTTTTGTGAATTTTTCTATTTTCTTCAAGGTTTACTGTACTATTATTTACCTTAACAACTGTTTTCTTTTTAAATCTGGGTTTGTGCTTTAATCTAGCTTTAGTTTTTTCATAAATAGGTTTGTTTTCTGCTATTTGCACCACCTTTCGTGATTTATTGTGATACTTTAAGTCCTGTGATTGTTTTTGAATAAGATTTTGATAAACTGTTTCTATTATTTTAGATGAGTCTATGGAAGGTAAGATAATCTCTTGAGGTGTGTATTTTGTGGAGGAGTGAATGGTATTATTGTATTTTTGAACTGATATCTGTATGATATCAGGTGGTGATAACGTCGTGTTTTCCATCTTTGAGATTCGATAAATCTCTAAAATGGTTGAATGAAACCGTTCTATAATACCGTTGATTTCACTGTGACCAACAGGTGTGACGTAGGTAGAAATTTCAAGAGATTGGAAAAAAGTTTTCAATTCACTACTGCTGAAGGTCTTTTCACCGTCTAAGACTAGTATTTTTGGAGGATGGTATTTTGTAATCAATTCTTTAATAATAGGAACTACATCTATAGCAGCCCGTGTTGGAGTCAATTTAATTTGAGCAAACTTAGAAAACTTATCTATGTAAGTTATGAAATGATGATTTTCTATAAAGAAGATAACTATATGTGTAATTTCAAATGGTTTATGAGGAATAGGAGTTTTTTGTAAAGGGTAAGATACAGGCTTTCTATCGTATTTATTTATGTGACAAATTTCACATTCTTTTATAAATTCAATAATTTTTTTTCTAATTTGAGGAAAATAGAATCTTCGAAGAATCTGGCTTTTATTTTCTTCGGCACATCTATGAGCTCTAAAATGCTCTTTTTTTATTAAATTGTACTGCTCCTCCTCATCTTCTATATCTTCTAATATTTTTTGAGAAAAACGAATTTTTAAAAGTCTTTGATTCCCAAAATGGGTCCTATAGACTTCTTGAATTTGACCCATAATAGCTTCAGTAGTAAATAGGCCATTTATTTTGGAGTGATCGAAGTTTTCTTGCAAAATTTTAAGAATAGAAGCTTCGTTAATATTACTGATGGAAATAGTAATTCTTTTATAAGTATTAAACAAAATTTTAGTATCAATATTATCAGGGCCCATTTTTAAAATAATTTGTTGTTTAAATACGTTGATTGGAGCTTCTGTAGCAATAATAAAAAAATCGTCAGAAGTATCTGCTGAGTGTTGCGTACCTGTCATCGAAAATGCAATTCTACTTAGAGCGTCCGCAACTACATTATTTTTACCGGGCCTATAAATTAGTTCATAGTCGTGCTCTTCCAAATAACTTTTCCATCGTTTTAGCTTTGCATTAGAATTTTTCGATGACAGTGCAAAAGTTAAAGGTTGGTGATCGGTAATGATTTTAAAAGGTGGCTAAATACAAAAAGTTTCTGAAAGTTTTAAGTGCCCAGAAAATCGCCAACATTTCTTTTTCTGGTACAGAGTATTTTTCTTCTGCCTTTGATAAGGTACGTGAGGCAAAATGAATTGGTAGTTCTTTTCCATCTTCATCCTGTGATAACACAGCGCCAATAGCAAAGTCGGATGCGTCTGAGGCCAAAACAAAAGGTTTTTTTTTATAATCAGGATAAAAAAATATATAAAACCCCTGATGAAAGTATTTTTTTCATCTTATGGAAACATTCTATTTCATTTTTTTCCAATTCTATTTTTTTGTTGGATGATGGACTCTCCTCTCCCCTTAAGAGGTTTGTAAGAGGTTTTGCAATTTTTGCAAAATCTTTTACAAATCGCCTGTAATAACCCATCATCCCCAAAAATCCTCTTAGTTCTTTTAAGGTTTTTGGAATAGGGTAATTGCTTATTACTTCTATTTTTTTAATGTTTGGTTTTATACCATTACATCCAATTACGTAGCCTAAAAATTCAATTTCAGAGTGCAAAAACTCTGATTTGTCGAGTTGAACTTTTAAGTTTGCTTCATTTAATAGTTTCAAAATCTTATCTAGATTAATTAAATGATCAGTTAAGTTTTTTCCAAAGATAATAACGTCATCCATATAAACATAACAAGTTTTACCAATTTCTTCTCGAAGGACGTCATCAATTACCCTTTGAAATATGGAAGGACCGTTTTTAAGCCCAAATGGCATTCTAACAAATTCCTATTTGCCGTTGTTGATAGCAAATGCCGTTTTTTCTATATCACTCGGTCTCATTTTTATTTGATAAAAGCCAGAGGCTAAATCTAGCGTCGTAAAAAGAGTGTGTCCTTTCAGTTGATCAATAACATAATTGATTTCAGGCATGGGATATCGATCAGCTATTGTTTTTTGATTTAGCTTGCGATAGTCGATCACCATGCGATTTTTTTTTCTCCAGAGGCGTCTGATTTTTTTGGACGGACCTATACAGGTGCCGTCCAGGCAGAGTGCGAAGGTCTGATAATACCATTATCCAGCAATTCTGTTATCTGTTTATTGACCTCTTCGGTATACGCTGCTGGATAAGGATATACCTTTTGGTGTATTGGTATATCGTCAGTGGTATTTATACAACACTCAACTCTAGTAGTGCATGTAAGTTTTAATTTGGGCTCATAGAAAACAGACATATTTGAATCTAACACTTTTTTAAGTTTAGTTTGTTCAAAATTATTTAAGTGATTTAATCTAAATGATGAATTGGATGACTGTGATGAAGAGGTATAAAAATTTAATGGTATTTGTAATGTTTGAGAAAAATTATGTAATTTAAGTACCTGTTTTTCTAAATCGATACTTGCATTTAAGTTATACAAAATATCTGTTCCAATTATCCCTACAAAAAAATGATGAAAAGAATGTAACATAAATCTACAAATGCAATTAATTTTAGGATAGAAAAAATTTAAATCGATAGCTGATTTCAATTGAAATTTACCACTAGCACTGGCTATATTTTTTAAAGGTATTTCAAATGGTTTAGCTGTTTCGCAAGATTCTGCAATTTCAGGATTAATAAAACTAACGTTTGCACCTGTATCGATAAGGAATGGAAATTCTCCTTTTCTATTTTTAATAACAATGTATGGGAGAACAGGTTCTACCATACATTGTTCATTCCTAAAAAATGGTTCGGTTGCTCTTGTGTATTAATATTTTTACCAGGTGTTTGGTAATTAGGTAAATATGTCATCTCGTTGGTATGAGTGATGCGAGTTTCTCTTTCTAACGGATGAATTTGCTGATTAAAATTTGATGGTGATGGTGATAATGAGCTATTAGTGTATTGATTATATAATGTATTCGGATATGTGTTAGTAAACTGGTTATAATGAGCATTAGTGTGCTGTGTAGGATTAGGGACGTACTGGTGTGGGATCGTGTTAGTTGGTTGGTAGAATTCGTTAGTAGAATTCGAATCGCTGTATTGTACAAAATTATTGCTTGTATTTGTATTGTATTGCATTGGTTATGTATTGCATTTGAATAAGTATGTGTGGAATGATTATTGTATGCAATAGGGTTAGCTGAAGTATATCGGCTTCTAATACGTTCATCTACCTCCATGGGTACGGGTAGATCTCGTCGCATTTGATGGCTTCTGTTAGTATTTGTGTTACCGATCTGGTTTGGATTATAGTGATTGTTAAATGGTTGCCGGCGAGGTAACGGTACCGGGGGTTTTTGAACTTGAAAATTACCACGTGGAGTGGTAACCGGCAAAAATGGTACCGATAGCTCTTTTGGTTTGGGAATCGGAATAGAAGTATTGTTCATTCTATTACCACTAATGTATGATCTACAATCCATATTTTCATACTCTAAGCGAAACTGATAAGCTTTTGCTAATGACGTAGGGCTAGCAGTTTTAAGCAAAATTGACAAAGGCTTGTCCAAGCCTCGAATGAAAGCATCCAATGCTTTTTCTCTAAAAAAATCAATATGAACACTTGCGTTATTTTTATAACTATCTTGTGTCTGCACTTGTGTTACCAAAGATGCTAATAGTTCGTTAACCCTGCCATAGTATGAATTTAATGGTTCACTTTTTCCTCTTTTAACGGTTATCAGCTCAAAATCTAATGTTTTTAAGTCTCGTTTATCGCAATAATATAATAACAACGTTTCTTTAATCTCTGACCATTTTGAGGTAATATTGTTAGAATTTAAGACGTCGGCAGCCTGGCCGCAAATTTTACGTCGGATTGTTTTTTGGATCAACTCATACATTAAAGAAGTTTCTCCTACTCGACACCGTTGCCAAAATTCATGATGCTTTCTACATCATCTATCCAGTTATTCAACTCGTTTGGTTGTCCATCGACATTGCGAAGATCTCTCACAAAATCGGGCACCTTACCGAGCTCCAGAATATTTGGAGCCGGTTGAACAAAACTCTGGCTGCCGTTGAACATTTTTTCACTTCGACACTGTCACTTTGCACCACACACTTTGAATACTTACAAAATAATACTCACAAAAACACTATTGTTGCTTACCAACGCTGATTTTCGTCGTGCTCCGTCGGTGATGCTCCGTTGTAACTCGTTGGTGATACTCCGTTCGGGGGAAGGTTAGGCAGCTGGTGGAGGGGAATCCTTTTTACCGGTCCGGTTACTAGGGGTCTCGTACAGCGATCGGGTGATAACCACAGTGTCCCAAGCTTCGCTTCGCTCTTTTGCAGTAGTGGCTCTTTGGACCACTGTTTCAGAGAGTATTGCTCTCTGAGGCCGCAAATACACGACGCGCGTTTTCCGCGCCCGCGTTCAAACGCGTATAACAGTAGAACAGTTCCGCAGAGATGTCCAGCATGAACATTTCTGCGTTTCCGCGGTAGCGCGTTCGAATGACATTTCATCATTGTTTACATTTTGGCCGGTAAAACGTTGTTTATTGTATTTGCGTGAAATTTACGATAAAAACACAAAAATGGGTAATAAAGGAGTGATATAATGTATATTTGGAGATATATAACCCCAGTTTTCTATTTTTAGATTATATGCCAGACAAAAAAAAGAGGAAGAAGGTATGTATACAAATACAGTATGAATTTTTCGATGACGAAAAACCACCGCTTGATTACGCTGACAACGTATTGTATGTTGATCATCTGGAAGCGATTGAGATCGATCTAGACGGGGAAAAAGACGGCAACGTGTACGATTGCGAGGTTTTGCGAGCCACGATTGGTTTACAATCACGAAAATGTGGTACAGCACGGGTTCATCGCTAATCGTTTCCCATCATATGTTCTCAAGCAGCTTCATTAGGGCTTGTGGCATCTACTCCAGCGAACCGAGATAGCCACGTCTGTGTTGTTGGTACTTGCGACCCGTAATATCACCATGGTCGCGTATAATTTTTTGTTTGTCCTCCGCCGGCATGTATTTCATTAGCGCAGAATCAAACAATTTTGATTTTTCCACATGCACGCCGGCAAGAGCGATTACCACTACCTTACTCCAAGCTACACTCATTGGTCACAGTGGCTTTCGAACGCCTTTTGAGGAAAATTAGCATTTTACTGGTATAAGCCTAAGTTAAACTTTGCAAAAACTTTTCATCACTGCTTAGTTTGATCCTGCAATGGATCTACCAGGCGAACATATACTTCATTAAAAATTTCCTTACTAGAAGAGCTTAGGTATTACCTTGGCAAAGAGGCCTTGCCTTAAGATACGTGATGGTTTTATTTATGCTCAGTGAGGGTTGTATGTTTCAAAGTTATCATTTTTATCTTGTTATCTTTTGTTAGCATGAATGTTGACTTTTGTAACTCTTGTAGGTTATACTGTTTAAACTGCTCCTGCATTGGCGTGCTTTGCATAAATAGTTTCAACTGTTAAATATTTGATTATCTTTACCTACGCTGCGCTTTAATTGTGTTTGAGAAATGATTTCTTATTTATGCAGATATGCTACAATACTTTCCAATGCGTCGTAAAATACAATCATAACTGAACCAACATTTTCTTGCAAAAATATTTTCTTTTCAGAACATCCATATGAGTGAGGAAATTACTCTTGTGTTTGTAGACCTTGTGTTCCGGCATGAAGCTATTTGGAACCGGAAACACAAGGATTACAAAGATATTAATCGTCGGAACGACGATTGGTGCAGCATAGCTGACCAAGTGGGATTGCCAGTCAATGTGTTGAAGGACAAGTGGGCATCACTCCAGTCTACATATAGAAAGTGCCGATCAACATATAACAAGAGTCTGGTAACTGGTTCTGGTATGAACTATCAGAAAGTAACTTAGCAGAGCTATAAAAACTTATTTTGTTATTTTATTATTTATAGGAGCTGATGAAATTGACAACCCCACTTGGTTTGCCTATAGTGCGATGCGGTTTCTCGATGGAACAACCGATTGTGGTAAAACGTTGAATACCGTAAGTAAATATATACATTCGGTCCGCGTTGGTTGAACTTTGATATCATATCAATAATTTTATTTGTGTTTTTATATGGAAAAAGCACAAGTTTAATAGTTGACACGCAATCTAAGTTCTATCAGCGAGTTCAAACTATTTATGTTTTATTTTATATCCATGGTTATATTATTCTATAAGCTCTTCACATCATTTTAAACGAACGTATTACCGATAGTATAAGGTAAAAAAGATAATAAAACTAATAATATTGTTTTCCGCAAATTTTACAAATGTATTCTAGCGCATTGTATGCTACAAGCTATCCGAAATTAGAAAAACTATTAAATATTTAGCGCTTTCTTTTGATTTACTGATTGTTTATTTGAAAAAGAGGTGAACGAGATGAGTTGCGAGATAAGACTTACATTTATTACTGTACAAATTCTACTTATACATTAAATGGTAGTAGTGCAATAATCCTTACTTTATGTAAGCAGAGTAAGTTCGTAGTATTAGTGTTCGGCAAGGATTTGCAAGGTTGTCACAAATATAAATTAATTAATTTTATTTATTTCATCAGTTTTCCTATTTTCAATTATTTACTAAATAATTTGCCATATGCATCCGAATTTCCATCATATTGAAATTGGGCCGTGATCTATTTGCATTAAATCTAAGCATATTTGGATTGTCGTCTTGTCTATATATAAATTGGTTGGCATCTTGATTCCTAGTATTTTCATCCCGTCGTATAAAATTATGCAAATATATAGTGGCCATTATCACCTTTTTGGCGTTTTCCTCACTAAGCTCGATAGGCTTTCTCAACACCCGAAACCTGCCACTATGGATTCCGTAGGCCATTTCAACAGGACGCCTGGCAATCGAGTGTCGCATATTAAAAATGCGCTGGACTGATCCTCTTTCCGTTAAACCACTGAACGGTCTAAGGCAGTAATGCGTCAACGGAAAAGCCTTATCTCCTAAAAACATATACGGTACAAGGATGCGGGATGCTTGGTATAACGGTGCAGGGCTTGGAATACCACACTCGTTTCTTTCTAGTTTTTTGTAGAGTACAGAATTTCTAAAGACTCCTCCGTCTGATATTCTACCTTTAGAGCCAACATCTGCATATATAAAATTACTGTTAGAATCTACCACACCTAAAAATACAACACTAAAAAACCTTCTATAGTTAAAATAGTCAGTTCCGCTATGCGGTGGAGCTTTTATCATAACATGTTTGCCGTCAATCGCCCCGAGTGTATGGGGAAAATTCCACTTTTCTTCAAAGCCCTGCACAATTTTCATCCATTCGTCCGAATTGGTGGGTAACTGTGAAAAGAAGAAGAGATAGATTTTTTTTAAACAGGAACAAACAAATTATATTCTTATTTAGATATTATTATTTATATTATTATACATATTATTCGTTCAGCTAACACACCTAGAAATAGAGGTATTGAACGAGGCTATTACCCCATTTCCTGCTCCACCGTCACCGCTGCCATCACCGTCCTACAGTGCCTCGCCGCTTCCAGAACCGTACGATGGTGGGTCGCCGGTTGCTGAACCGTCCCGTGGTAGGTCCAACTACTCGGGACCGTACGATGGTAGGTCGCCGGTAGCTGGACCGTCCCGTGGTAGGACGAACTACTCGGGACCGTACGATGGTGGGTCGCCGGTAGCTGGACCGTCCCGTGGTAGGACGAACAACTCGGGACCGTACGATGGTGGGTCGCCGGTAGCTGGACCGTCCCGTGGTAGGACGCAGCGCACAGGAATGTCCCGTGCTACATCACCGAGATCCCGATCGCCTCCACGCTACCCTACTCCTCCTCGCCCAACAACTCCACCAGCTCGAACGTTGCGTAATAGGCAAAGACGTTGGCAAGAGGCCAACTTAGCCTATAATGAGGATGTGTTGCAGGTGATCAAAACGATTGGATCGGCAACTAACAATCTAATCGATCGTTTGAATGCACCACCGGATGACTTAGATTCGATATGCAACATCGTTCGTAGCTGGTCGCCTGATCGGCGAGAGGAGTTTACTGCGACGATGTTGAGTAGGGTAGCAGAGATTCAACAGGAGAGATTTGAGGCTCGTCGAGGACGCCGGGCACAATAAAGGCAAAGGTGAGATGATGCAGAGGGTAGCGGTAAATCATATCGATATCTGCCAAACAGTTTTGCTAGGAAATACATAACTTGCTTATAATATTGTTTTCGGCAGATCTCTTAGAATACTACCAGGATGCAAACGCTCTGGAAGTGTTTGAGCAACGCATCATCTAGAGGAGAAGAATGAACCACGATCCACGAATGAACGTCATCCTGACGGTGGCGAAGGCTGGAATTATAAGCATGTGGGCATGTGAAAAGAATGCCGGACTCATGCCTCACCAAGAAAGTCTTCGACAGCGACCTCCTGCTTAGCACGAGGCGCAGGCGTGCGCAGCATTCTCGCTGGCTAGATTAAGTGAAGCGAGACCTGAGGGAGATCGGGTGTCTGCATGGATGGGAGGCTGCAGCCAGGGACCGAGGATCCTGGAGAATTGTTGTTGACTGGGCCATGTCACGTCGACTTGCTCTATCGTGAGCAGGCCAACAAGAGAGAGACAGAGAGAGTGAACGAGAGATAGTAAGGAGAGAGATAGAGAGATAAGGAGAGAGAGAGAGAGGGAGAGGGAGAGAGAGAGAGAGAGAGAGAGAGAGAGAGAGAGAGAGAGAGAGAGAAAGAGAGAGAGGGTGGGGAGGTGAGTATAGAAGATCATTAAGTAGAAAAGTTGGAAGCCACAAAATAAGCTGTGAAATGATGAAATGTAAATGTGATAAAAATGTGATATGGAATAAATGAGATATATGTTAACATGTTAATGCAAAGCACAAGCACGCAATATATGCATGTTTCAGCTGACACTTAGCATATACATTCATTCTGTGATGTTAACACCAAAAACTAGCGAAAATAAAACTATAATTCTGTTATGCATCCTAACTGATATTCTTCTTCATTATTTACTTAATAAATGTAAATAGTCTATGCATATCTTATACAATAATGGGTTCATTACCAGGGACTTAATTGAATAGTTCTATCTTGCGGGACTCGATTAATTTGAGGCTTGAATCCATAAGGCTTATTTTAGGGTTCTTTTATGGTATACTATTGATCTAGAAAATAAAACTCAGTAGAATCAGTAGAAAACTGATATGCTACAGTAGGTGACTTAGGTAGGAGGAGATTAAAAATGTAAAAAGTAGCAAGAGGAAGTGTTTAAGGCTAACTGATAGTCAATTGTTGAAAGCGATATGCAGAAAAGAAATCATCAGGTTACCTACAGACCATGGATCTAATGAAAGACTTAGCGAAGAAACATTATATAAACATAGGACAAATTAATACAACGGAACAGCGGAAAGGAAATAGTAATATTTACAGTTAACTGAACTATAGGCGAGTTACAAATTAATAGCTGCTATCATTGAATCCGTCCGTAGCGGTAGTGTACGTCCCAAGACTCATATTATTTTTTTAGTGTTTTTTTTTTACGGTCTAGATGGTTGTTAAATTTATTTACCGCGGCGTTGTATGATAAAGCACATGAAATGTGTTGCCATCTGTTGGTCTAGGCGTGTTACTATGCTCATCACTGTCACCGTTGGCGATGAGACTTTTTCCACCCATTATTAACTAACATTACTAAGCCTATTAACGCAACTGTACACGGATACGGTGGACGAATACCCTAGACCAGGGGACTCCAAACTACAGCCCGCGGGCCGCATGTGGCCCTCAAGCGCCTTTAATGCGGCCTGCGAGGACTGGGTTAAGGTTAAATTAAATACCTTTCTTTTCTAACAGATTATTTTCTTTACTTCTGAAAGATGAAAATCAAGATTCAATAAAAGAAAGCTGCACAAATTTGATATATTTCAATAATATTTTCTTATTAAAACGAGATTTAAACTTCCACTCATTCTAAAGGGAGCGTCAAAATGGCCCTCAACAAGATTGATTGTGAAGCAATGCGGCCCGCGAACTGAAAAGTTTGGAGACCCCTGCCCTAGACCATTATAGCTGGCAATGGAAAGCAACTAATCTAGAAAATAAGATGATGCTCCTTTGTTTCTTACCTTCACATAGTTTCTTAAAACTTCAACAAGGCAATCACATACTTGAGGTACAAATTTAGAAATCGCTTGGGCAGAAATCTGAAAACAAATATAGGTTAATGAGTTAATTTGAAACGTTTGAAAACTTAAAAAAATATTCTTACCCGAAAAGCGTATTCAAGCGACTTGTATTGGTCTCCCGTAGCCAAATATCGTAATGTCACAATTAGCATGTCCCTTGGTGACAAACTCGGGCGCATATTGGTATCCATTTTTTTAATTTTTGGTGTAATTTGCTCAAGCAGATAGTTAAAATCATTTCTGGATAACCTCATAAAATTTATAATGGTGGTATCCAATTCTTCCTCCATAATGGTGTTAACCAACCGACTAGCTTGATAGTTTCTTTCCAGAAGAATGGGACGCGCCCATTCTCTGGTTTGTGGTGGTTGTCGAAGAGACACCATATGTAACCTAATGAAAGTGGACCACGCATTTGTAAGCCGCAAGGTGGCCACTTTTTGTTCACGGTTCATAACGCTGTAATTTTTCTCAATGAAATTAGAAGTAGCAACACAACAAACTCAAACCAAACACAGTGCTCTTTTCAAACAGTGTAAATAAACACATCGACATGGGTTGACATTTTATTGACACATATACAGGTTGACATAATTGACACTTGAGTTATACGCGTTTGAACGCGGGCGCGGAAAACGCGCGTCGTGTATTTGCGGCCTGAGATTTGTGAAGACTTTTTTTTCCTGCTCTGAGCTTATCTCTTCCCGTCTAGGGCTCTCCTGATTCGGGCGCCAGTTAAGTGTATGTGTTTCGGATTCACAAATAAGAACGTCTGTTCTCGTTGGATTCTACTTACAGATTAATCTTTATTAGAAAACCTCGCTTAGATTTAACCTCTGAATCCTATTTACTTTGCATGCATATAAGCAAAATAGTGTTGCTAAATAGTATTGGTGTTAACTTGCGTAAGCACTTTCAATAGTATCAAGCTTAGCAGCTTGCGCATAACCAAAGTATGGATGCTTGAGCCCTGCAATAAATGCGGCTAATACATCTTCTTCTATAAATTGACAAATAGCTGTCCAACTTTCATTGTAAATGCTATTTTGCTTTGCGATAGTTTTAATGTTTAGCATTAATTCTTTTGTTTTCTTGTAATAAACATGAATACTCGTACCATCACTTTGTTTGTTCGACCAAAGCTGGGCTTTATATGTGGCCAGTTCTTGACGATCACCAAAAGCTTCTATCAGATTTTTTTACTCCCATAAAATCTAATGGATTTCCGGCTGGGCACAATACATCCTTGGCATTCCCTGTTATTTTATTCAATATTGATTGCACATACATATTGTACACCTGGGGGCTCACTAAATTTTCAAAAATCTTAAGCGTGTTTTCTACTACTGCTATCCACGACTGTAACTGTTTACGATTCCCGTCATACGATGGTATCGATTTAATTGGATCAGGGATCCGAAAAACATCGTCGGTAACAGAAAGCGAGGAAGCAGGCATTGTAACAGTGCTTGGCAAAAACGTGTTTTCGGGATTCGTCAACCTTTGCAGTGTAGTTTCATACGATTCCTGTTTCGCAGATATTTGTTGTATATTCTGATTAAACGTGTTGTCACTTGTCACTTGTCACTTGTCACTTGTCACTCAAAGCGGCTAGTTGTGCTCTCTCACTCTCCTATTTCCAAGTTGATTTTTTACCGTGATTTTCTTGTTGATTAAGGCTTGAATCGTTTTAGTTCGGTTAATTTACACTCGCGCGTTCACGTATCACAAATTTGTGCGGCACCTGTGAATTGTACGGTTCAACATATAAACATTGCAATCCGCCTGCGGTTGTTGTGATCACTCACTGTTCAGTCGAACTTTGGTCTATTTTACGATGGCGTCTGTAATCTGTAAGAAATGTGAAGGTGCTATTAGCAACGATCCAATTCCGTGCTTCGGTCTTTGTGAACACTATTACCACGATAAGTGCATTGGACTTTCAACCCCGCTCCTGCGTGATTTTAAGAAGTCACAAAATTTATTCTGGGCTTGCGTGGATTGTGCTCAGCGTTTGCGGGCCGTTGACACTTTACGCTTCTCGCACGGCCTTTCTCGTGACGCTGCCTACCTGTTGGAATCGTTGCAGTCCGATTTCCGCGATTCCTCACGTTATGTGCAGACGGCATCAGCTGGCTTGCGACTTGAACTTTCCTCTTCACTGGATTGTTTTAGAAACGAGATAGCTTTGATGAAACAGGAATCAGCATCGTCAATTCGTTCCGTGAAAGATTTCATCGACTCACTTACTGCTTCTCACTCAATGGAACGCAACTACTCACAGGCTCCACTACTCACAACGCTTGATGAAGTTAAACATGGCATCAAGGAGCTTGATCTCATGCACAGTGAGCTTCTCACTTCCTTCAACTCACTAATGAACAAGCACAACTCTCATCTTGCCACGCATACCACTACATTATTCTGCTCATTATTCTGCGATTCCTGCTACGCACTCAACGACCACGATTCCAGTTGCGGCCTCTAAGCTCACCCATCAAGCTGTTGGTGAGAATCCTTCTAAACGTCTATTGTTGGATCGCTCTCCCGACCCATCGCCTACCAATACCGTTACACGCGCTATGCTTTCATCGGGCACAGGGTTGTCCTGCAATAATATTACGACCGTTCCTGAACGCCCACCCCGTACTTGGGTCTTTATCTCCCGTATTGCTCCTGATACTCCGATTGAAGCGATCCGCGAAATGGCCTGTTCTAGCATAGGGACGGACGACATCTTGGTATATAGCCTTGTACGACGCGACCGGGATCTTTCTACGCTCTCCTACGTATCTTTTAAAATTGGTGTACCGGATTCGCACCGGGCTATTGCTTTGGCTGCTTCAACCTGGCCTCGCGGGATCTCTTTTAAGGAGTTCATCGACCTAAATCCCCGTTCCGTCAATGTTTGGCGACCCACTACTGCAGCTTCCCTTGCACCTTCTGCGCCTATTAATCGTGAATCGGATCATCCTTCCTCGCCACCTTCTATCAACCACACGACACAACTGCGAAACGCTGATTTCACTATTTCGCCCGATCATGGTCCTATGAGCTTGCCTTATACGCAGTACTTTCAGCAAGCGTAAACCGGCTGATCCGGCTGAAGATTCTCATGAACTACCGACTTTACCCGAATTGATGGAAGCTAACCCTGCATCTAATACACATAATCCGTCCGACTCTCTTTCGCCGTTAATAACTTGCAGCGAGAGCACTCCCGGCGCATCTCGCTCTCTCATCCCTTCGATCGATCAACTAAACATCTACTATCAAAAAGTATGAGGATTGCGCACAAAACTAGACGAGTTACGCCTCTCTCTGTCTGAGCTTGATATGGATGTGTTTGCATCGTGTGTTAATCACTTCATTCCTACCTGTGTATCTCGTGAAAATGTTTCTCTGCTTGATGGAATGTCGGTAAACGGTTTGCCGCAATTATCTGGCATAAAAAATATACGCGGAAGTCAATTGGACCTTCTATTTGAGAATGTTGCCAATGCTATGCCTTCTTGGAGCGCTGCTCCCCCGTCATAGCTTCACCTGTTCCACTCGTCGCGCTAGACAATCATCATCCTGCTCATGAGACAAGTGTGCTCCTTACGCACTCTCGCCCTGCATCCTCTCAACGAATACCTACGGCTCGTATGTTCAATTTTAGGAAACTGGACTACCAAAAGCTTCATCATATTTTAGCCGGTACCGATTGGTGCTTTACTGATGATGACATAAATCAAGCTGTAGCAGCGTTTACTAATGTAATCACTTCCGCCTTCCCTTCCTGCTGTCCTCTCCTATCCTGTCTACCGATCCCGTCTTCGCTCCTTTTCCGTACCATAAACTCCTTCCTACTCATTCGTGAATAATTGTATACTATAGTCAGTAAGCACTATTGCTGTAACCCAACGTGGCCGAGCAATTAATAAAATAAAAAATAAATAAATAAATAAATAAATCTGTGTTATCAAATTGCTTAACACATTTTCTACCGATGGTGTTTGCAATTGCGATTCTTCGAGTGACATTGTTCCTAGTTTTATATCTAAATTAGCTATCGGTATGTTTGCTATATTACCCGAATCAATTGAGTCAACACTGTCACTGTATTCGCTATCACTCACTGGATCACGCCTGGCAAATAAAGCTTTATGAAAGTCACTCATACAAATTGCACACCGAATCGAAGTAGAAAGGAAAAAAAAACTCACAGAGGCTGTGTGTAAAGTATTGCGGTATAGTGTAGGGATTTGCGTCTTTCTAATACCGCGCAATATCTTTTCCAAACGTGAAATATTTTGCTCTTTTGTTTTGAGGTTAACTCAAAAATGTGCTTGTGTGAAACGAAACGCACAAATTGTTTATCTTGTAAAGCGATTATGCCTCAAGATTTGGCGTCTATCTAATAGTGCGCACAAACTTAATTTCAATGAGAAATACCTTTTTTTTGTTCTGGAGTCAATGATCGTAGACAAAAGACTCCGTTATGAGCACGTGTTTACAGGACGGCGGCACCGCAAATCACCCGAACTTTAACGATCGATCGGAGATGAAATCGCGCTTAATTTCAAATCAAACGGATTTAGGGTACACTTATTCAAAGATTCACCATCACTAGTAAACCAAATTCTTTGTAGCACTGTTTTTACCTGTAATGTTTCAATTTGTACTCACAACTACCGGCTGCGCCAATGCACAATGGGCAGTTTAGAACAAATTTCGGGATAAAATTATTTTTGCAGAAATCGTCAGTTTTTATCGTTTGTAGTAAAGTGTTATGATAGTAAATAACATTTTATATGTAGTTCGAATCCATACCACCAGGTGACGCATCATAAACTAGTGTTTTAAGGGATCTTTGCTTTTGTATTTTAATTTTGCGTGTTTTTTTTCTTGTATTTGTTGTTTCTAATAGTATAAACCATTTTAAAATATACTGTAATGATCCGTAATATATGAACAAAACATAATAATTTTGAATAAGATAATATTTTCTGCTTTGTATAGGACAATTGTAGCTAATTCTCATCACTTTTACTCACAGGTAGTACGAATATTAAAAATTTACATACACAACTTAGGTGGATACTATTACAAGCTTCTGACGTCTAGTTCACATTTCTAAAGACATGAATAAATGCAGTTAAATAATTAGATAGAGCAGGTACATTGAAATAAAGTACTTCCCAAATTCGTAATGAAAAGCAGCACATATTGTTTGTCTTTGAATATTCATCCAATACTTTTCCAAGTCCTGTATTGCCTTCAGAAGGGGTAATAAAACTAAAAATCCGATGTTCTTGGTTTTACAACTATCCGAAAAAATCAGGATTCAACGATAGCTACAAAGTAATTACTTCATTTGTAAAGTTAAACTTTGTCTTTGTTTTAGTGCGTGAAGCTACTGATATTGAACTGGTTAACGAATCAGAGGAATACAGCTCATTATACAAAATGTCCTTCTGGATGCATTTTCTTTCTTGCACAATATGCTTTGTAGCATACTCCCCTCTATCCTTATTCTTATAATTTGTCATGACTTTTGGGAGTTTCTTCTCCCAAAACGCCAATAGATGCTGGTGCATTCATAACGTTTTCCTGTTATGCGTATAATTTTAGAATTATTTTCCTTACATCCGTCAATAATCTGGAGTAGGTCCAAAAGGTATTTGGTTCTGATTTGCTTCATTATATTCAATAACAAAGTTAGGTTAGAATAAAAATTTACATATTAGATAAGTACATGAGCTGAAACTAAGATACACAGCTTCGTAATGGAAATTAAAGGAAATCAAAAGCACGTAGAATATATTTTTGTAGAATACACTAAATACGCTACACTAGGCACCTATGGAGCCGCCTAGTTACGCATGTATCTGTTTTAAGAAAAAGTTGTGAAATGTGAAAAAACTTCAATAAAATTCGCGTTCGCAAACTTTTGCAGAATATTTCTTCACAGATTGTTATTATATATATTACACTATTATGTGACACATATGAGACAACGCCACTCTACGCCACTTCCATAATGGCATCAAGTAAAAAAATAAAATGATGAAAATTTTCGGGAAGTTATTCATTCCCATTCATATTTTCAGTTATTATCGTATATTTTTGCATAAAATTAACTTAAATATATATATATTTATATATGTATATATGTATATATGTATAATATATATATATATATATATATATATATATATATATATATATATATATATATATATATATATATATATATATATATATATATATATATATATATATATATATATATATATATATATATATATTATGTAGTTATGTACACATGCGCATGTACACATGCTACATGTATATTATGTAGTTATGTACACATGCGCTACGCGCTATGATACAGGTGCTGAGTAAGAAAACGGTCGCAAGCGAGCCATCGATGTTACGCGCGGAGTCAGGTTCCAACGGGAACTCCACTGGAAGCAGGTTCCCACGACCAGGTGTGGTGTCGTATGTTCAGACGGATCGAGGCAACATGATCATCATAAACGTGGACGACAACGTGACCGGCAAACCTGGCAGCACCGAAAACACCAGCCTAGCTAAATAGTACCGAATCCAGAAGTTAGCTTTAGTCTTAGTTTAGCAGTTCGCAAATAAAGATCCCCAGTAATATTTTTTTAAAACTTACTCCGGGCCATCGTAAACATAATTGGCGCAGTCGGCTAGGCCCAATTCACGTTCAGTGACAAGTGTTCAAGTACAGTGCAGTGAAATAACGGAAATAAATCTGTGTATCGCCCGGACTTTGCTCCATCGCCCGATCCGTGGTTGACTCGTGACGATCGCGAGAATTTCATTATTTCATAAAGTGTAAGAACAAGTGCACGAACGGTTGGTTTCAACTATTTAGAATTGGAAGAGAACATTCGAACAAAAGCTAGTGGCAAGACTCCCCAGCCAGCGTTACTGGGTAAACTAATCAACGCAGGACAATCGCTGACCCAACCCGTGGACAACGAGTGACCAAAGAAGAAAAGGAAGGACAATCGCTGACCCAATCCGTGGACAACGAGCGACCAAGGAAGAAAAGGAAGGACAATCGCTGACCCAACCCGTGGACAACGAGCGACCGAAGAAGAAAAGGAAGGACAAAGCAAAGGACAGGTAACGGAAAACCCTAATTTCCCGACACGTGGATAAAAAAGGTGAGTTACATCCTAAAGCATAAGTTCCCCTACTCTTATAATAAAAAGGCGGTAGGGAACAAACAATTTTTATCATTGAATGCCAAAATATACCCCTTTCCCAAAAGTTCGTTCTTTGAAATTCACTAGGGACAAGAAAATACCAGTGAAAATGGAACAAAATATACACGCATTGATTGAATCTATGCGCTTGTTAGAGGAACGCGTTAACACACTCCAAGCGGAAAATGATAGTTTACAACGCTTCCAACAACAACAACAACAACAGCCAACGACCTCGAGTCGCAGTGCTGACTATTTTCGTATCCCGGATCCAATTAGGGTCATTCCCGGATTCGACGGAAACAAAAAACAGTTAATCGGTTGGTTAACAACAGTTAAAAAAACACTAGAACTCTTCAAAAACAATATGGCACCAGAAATATTCAGTGTCTACGAACAGACCGTAATTTATAAGATAGAGGGCAAAGCACGTGATACTATTTGTGTGAACGGAAACCCTACTACTTTTGATGAAGTCGCAGATATTTTGCAGAACGTTTATGGCGATCGAAACAATATCGCAACGTATCAAACACAATTGTGGAACCTACAACAAAACGAATCTTTGAGCCTTCACTATAGAAAAACAAAAGAAATTTTGATCAATATGAAATCAGTAGCAAGACAGAACACGGTATACGCTTCACATTGGGAGGCAATTAACCTGTTTTTAGAACAAGAATGCCTCGCTGCGTTCATAAATGGTCTGAGCAAAACATATTTTGGATATGCTCAAACCGCACAACCAGAAGACTTGGAATCAGCTTACGCCTTTCTATGCAGATTCCAAAACGCCGAAAGAACTAAATCAAACACCAATAATGGGTTCGAAAAACATCCTAGTGTCGATAAAAATGTAAAAAGGGATAATAAATTTTCACAACCTAAACACCTTGAAAATAGACCATTCAATAACATGAAACCATCTTCAGATCGTACAAAAATTGTTCCCATGGACGTCGATCAAACCTTACGGTCCAATATGAGAAACAAAATTTTCTCGCATACAGCCGAAGAAGATGACGGAAAAACAATATCAGAAGAATCCGATTCAGACGAAGAAACCGATAATGAAGAAGATGTAAATTTTCAAATTACTGCAAACTTAAACCCACCGAGTTAAACGCAATTAACGGACTACCCTTTTACACAACAAAATTAAATGGCTCAAACATCAAACTTTTAGTAGACAGCGGAGCGAACAAAAACTTTTTAAATCCAGAATTAGTTCCACTAACTCAAAGAGTGAAATGCGAAACAATTACCATAAAAAATAAAAATGGTAAGTTCAAATCACAAGAATGCACATTCATAACCATTCTAGATAAAAAATTAAAATTTTACCTTTTCAAATGTCATAATTATTTTGACGGAATACTCGGATACGAATCACTCTCCGATATGGAAACACTAATTGATACAAAAAATCATAAACTTATTCTACCCGATCGTACAATCGACTTAGAAATAAGAACATTAGAACCCCCTTCAATTACATTAAATGCTAATAATTCTCAAATTATAAAGCTTCCGGTTTCTCAAACAAAAGGAAACATTTTTCTTCCAAAAGACATTCAAATAAAAGATGCAATAATTCCTTCAGGCGTTTATAAAGCAAAACAAGGATATGCTAAAGTTCTTGCCAGGAATTACGGCGACACATTAACATTTCATTGGACTAAACCAGCAAAAACATATGAATTAGACAAAATGATCGAAATAAATCATATGAGCACACACCCATATAATGACCATCCGCAAAATTACATAGCAAATCTCGAAAATTTAATTCGCACCGATCATTTAAACAAAGAAGAAAAACATAAACTTTTCGAAATTCTTAAACAAAATCTAGGCATCATCCATCAAGAAAAAGAAAAACTTTCATGCACCACCGCTATTAGACATCGAATAAAAACTCAAGACGATATACCCATTCATACAAAAACTTATAGATACCCCAATATTCATAAAGCAGAAGTGAATAGGCAAATCGAAGAAATGATTGCTGACGGTATTATCCAACATTCTATATCCCCATGGACATCCCCAATCTGGATAGTCCCTAAAAAATCAGATGCAAGTGGAAAAGAGAAATGGCGCATCGTGGTTGACTATAGAAAATTGAATGAAAAAACGATCGATGATCGATACCCTATTCCCAATATAGAAGAAATTTTGGACAAGTTAGGTAGAAGCATGTACTTCACTACACTTGATTTAAAATCCGGCTTTCATCAAATTGAAGTTGATAAAAAGGATAGACCAAAAACAGCTTTTAGCACAGAAAAAGGACACTTCGAGTTTATACGAATGCCCTTTGGCTTGAAAAACGCACCTGCTACTTTTCAACGAGCCATGAATAATATTTTAGGTGACCTTGTAGGAAGAAACTGTCTCGTATATCTAGATGATATTATTATTTTTGGTAAATCACTCCAACAACATTTGGACAATTTGAATAAAGTGTTGAAAAAGTTAATTGAATCAAATTTAAAGGTTCAATTAGACAAATGTCAATTTTTAAGAAAAGAGTGTGAATTCTTAGGACACATCGTAACTCAAGATGGCATCAAACCCAATCAAAACAAAATAGAAAAAATATTGCATTGGCCCATACCAAAAACAACAACCCACATTAAAGGCTTCTTAGGAATCCTTGGTTATTACAGAAAATTCATAAAAGATTTTTCAAAACTGACCAAACCTCTCACAAAATGTCTTAAGAAAGGTTCTAAAATAACACATAATGACGAATTTATAAATTGTTTCAATGATTGTAAACAAATGCTCACTACTGATCCAATTTTAAAATATCCTGATTTTAGCAGAAAATTCATTTTAGAAACAGACGCAAGTGACTTCGCCCTTGGCGCTGTACTTTCACAAAAATTCGAAGATGGTAAGGAACACCCAATCGCTTACGCTTCTAGAACGCTTAACGAAACAGAGTGCAACTATTCAGCTACCGAAAAAGAGCTACTCGCCATTGTTTGGGCAACCAAGCATTTCCGTACATTTTCGGAACAGTTTTTGAAATAAGAACTGACCACAAACCTCTTGTTTGGCTAAGACAGAAAAATGATTTAAATAGAAGACTTCTTCATTGGAAACTGGCCTTGGAAGAATTCGAATTTGAAATTAAGTATAAAAAAGGTACTCTTAATGGAAATGCAGATGCACTATCCCGCATAACGGAAAACCCTGCTTTAACATCCGAATTAAATGCAAATACTGCCTCTAACAATACTGACACTATGACGCAACACTCAGCAGATACTAATGATGACGAATTCATCCCAGCAACTGAAAAACCACTAAACGAATTTAGAAATCAAATAATACTAGAAAATAATAATGATTCTCGAGAAGCAATTACACTTTTCGGAAATTATCATAGAATAACAATAAAAACACCCCTTTTTGGACCAGCTATGTTGATCAACATAATCAAAGAATATGCATCTCCCAAATGTGTTACTGGCAATTGTTGCAGCGAAAAAATCTTACAAAACTTACAAATTATCTACAAAAACTATTTCTCTCGCGCAAAATCGATCAAACTATTTTGGACAAAAACAATTTTAGAAGATGAAACTGATGAAATTGACCAGGATTTGATTATTGAACGACAACATAATGCAAACCATAGAGGAATTATTGAGACCAAACTACATATCTCTAGAAAATATTATTTTCCAAACATGAAAACTAAAATTACTAAATTTATTAACATTTGCAAAATATGTCAAAAAGCTAAATATGAAAGACGCCCATATAAACAAAAATATCAAATTACTGCCACTCCTAAAAAACCTTTGGAAATCGTTCATATGGACATCTTTATAATTAGTGATAAACATTTTCTAACCCTTTGCGATAAGTTCTCAAGACTAACCATGGCGATTCCTTTACAATCAAGAAACGCTATACATATACTAAAAGCACTAACTCAATTCTTCGCTAACGTTGGAAGACCTTGTTTGCTTGTGATGGACCAAGAATGTTCGTTTAAATCCACCACAATCAAACAATTTCTTGAAGAAAATAATGTAGAATTCCATTATACAAGTGTTGGTCAATCCTCTTCAAATGGAACAATTGAAATTGTCCATAGAACAATAAGAGAATTGCACAACATAATCTCACTACGAGATTCTACAAAAAATCTATCAACTACTTCAAAAATTAATTTGGCAGTCTCAATTTACAATGATTCTATACACTCTCAAACAAACATATCCCCTAAAGAACTATTTTTTGGCTTCAAAAACGAAGATCCTATCCCTGAGGACCTTCAAGAAAGAATTAAACAAAAAGAGGAACTTTATAGAGTGTATGCTACAAAACAAAAAGAAAAAAAATCCAAATACATAGAAAAATTAAACAAAACACGAGAAGAACCAGAACTATTCAAAGACAATGACACGATCTTCGAAAGGAAAAGATATAATTTAAAACACGAAGAAAGGTATCGTGAAACGAAAGTTTTCGATAACCTAGTTACAAATATTTTAGACCGAAATGGAAGAAAAATTCATAAATCAAAATTGAAAAGGAAACGAAAAACCTAACAAAGCATTTAAGTTCTTTCTCATCCTTACGGAAATCACAGCTGAATACTATAAAAAACTAAAAATGAAATTTGGAATGATTCATTTCCTCATAATAGTTTTAACAAATTCAAAACTTATAACAGCAACAATTTATAGAGACTAACCTTAACTATATTCAGAATTTAGCCAATAATATTAGCCTAACCAACCATCTTAAGGACACCTTAGACTATAAAATCCTATCAGTTTATAAAAAATGAGGAAATATAAGACCTAGAAAACAAAAGAGAGGCATAATAAATGCAGGAAATCGCAGATCAGAAAACACTTAGAACATTCAGAAAACAAAACCATATCCAACATTAACGCTCAAGTTAGAATTAATTCCGAAATAGAAAAATCAGTGAAGAAAATTACACAAACTCTAAAAAAAAATAATCGAAAATCAAATGAATAATCAGATAAAAGATCAGATCAAATCAAATGAATAATCGTAAAAACTGAAATAGAACAAGTAAATCTTATCCTGAACATTGATAACATTGTACAACTGTAGAAGACATAGAAGAATAGACGGATGTAAAATTTGTAACCAAGCATAAAAACACCATTTTCAATGTTAACGAAGAGTGCACGATTTGCAACAACCCACAACCGCTAAACGACGAGTGTATCTCAAATATCATCAGAAATCATCCATCTAAATGTACCACCACCACGAGCTCCGAGCATACGATAATACGAGAAATGAAACCAGGAGTCATTCTAATCGATACCACCCTTGGAGTGCCAGTCATTGATTCATGTTCAAACAGCCAAATAATAGCAGTACCCACACTAATTGAAACCGGCAATTGCACCGTAAAAATCTTAAATAGCACATTTACTGCGCATATTGATGTGTTAGACCAAGAAGACTACTTCCTACCCTTAACTGGCAGCAAAACAGAAATAACTCTAAACAAGCCAAGTATACAAGATCTGCACACAATGCATATTAGTAACATACATCAACTCCATACAATAACACTCCGCTTACCCACGCATACAATTGCAGGAGGGATATTAATTGTTGTTCTAACAGGCTTTCTTATAACTGCATTTTGCATCTACAAACACAAAACCAAACATGCAGAGAAGAAAATGTCTACCGAAGCTATTCACAACATCATCCCACTGCAAACGTTGGTAAGTCGATCGAGGACGCTCGACGTTTAAGGAGGGAGGAGTTATGTACACATGCGCTACGCGCTATGATACAGGTGCTGAGTAAGAAAACGGTCGCAAGCGAGCCATCGATGTTACTCCACGCGCGGAGTCCACTGGAAGCAGGTTCCCACGACCAGGTGTGGTGTCGTATGTTCAGACGGATCGAGGCAACATGATCATCATAAACGTGGACGACAACGTGACCGGCAAACCTGGCAGCACCGAAAACACCAGCCTAACTAAATAGTACCGAATCCAGAAGTTAGCTTTAGTCTTAGTTTAGCAGTTCGCAAATAAAGATCCCCAGTAATATTTTTTTAAAACTTACTCCGGGCTATCGTAAACATAATTATATATATATATATATATATATATATATATATATATATATATATATATATATATATATATATATATATATATATATATATATATATATATATATATATATATATATATATATATATATATATATATATATAATTATGTTTACGATAGCCCGGAGTAAGTTTTAAAAAAATATTACTGGGGATCTTTATTTGCGAACTGCTAAACTAAGACTAAAGCTAACTTCTGGAATGGGTACTATTTAGTTAGGCTGGTGTTTTCGGTGCTGCCAGGTTTGCCGGTCACGTTGTCGTCCACGTTTATGATGATCATGTTGCCTCGATCCGTCTGAACATACGACACCACACCTGGTCGTGGGAACCTGCTTCCAGTGGAGTTCCCGTTGGAACCTGACTCCGCGCGTGGAGTAACATTGATGGCTCGCTTGCGACCGTTTTCTTACTCAGCACCTGTATCATAGCGCGTAGCGCATGTGTACATAACTCCTCCCTCCTTAAACGTCGAGCGTCCTCGATCGACTTACCAACGTTTGCAGTGGGATGATGTTGTGAATAGCTTCGGTAGACATTTTCTTCTCTGCATGTTTGGTTTTGTGTTTGTAGATGCAAAATGCAGTTATAAGAAAGCCTGTTAGAACAACAATTAATATCCCTCCTGCAATTGTATGCGTGGGTAAGCGGAGTGTTATTGTATGGAGTTGATGTATGTTACTAATATGCATTGTGTGCAGATCTTGTATACTTGGCTTGTTTAGAGTTATTTCTGTTTTGCTGCCAGTTAAGGGTAGGAAGTAGTCTTCTTGGTCTAACACATCAATATGCGCAGTAAATGTGCTATTTAAGATTTTTACGGTGCAATTGCCGGTTTCAATTAGTGTGGGTACTGCTATTATTTGGCTGTTTGAACATGAATCAATGACTGGCACTCCAAGGGTGGTATCGATTAGAATGACTCCTGGTTTCATTTCTCGTATTATCGTATGCTCGGAGCTCGTGGTGGTGGTACATTTAGATGGATGATTTCTGATGATATTTGAGATACACTCGTCGTTTAGCGGTTGTGGGTTGTTGCAAATCGTGCACTCTTCGTTAACATTGAAAATTGTGTTTTTATGCTTGGTTACAAATTTTACATCCGTCTATTCTTCTATGTCTTCTACAGTTGTACAATGTTATCAATGTTCAGGATAAGATTTACTTGTTCTATTTCAGTTTTTACGATTATTCATTTGATTTGATCTGATCTTTTATCTGATTATTCATTTGATTTTCGATTATTTTTTTTTAGAGTTTGTGTAATTTTCTTCACTGATTTTTCTATTTCGGAATTAATTCTAACTTGAGCGTTAATGTTGGATATGGTTTTGTTTTCTGAATGTTCTAAGTGTTTTCTGATCTGCGATTTCCTGCATTTATTATGCCTCTCTTTTGTTTTCTAGGTCTTATATTTCCTCATTTTTTATAAACTGATAGGATTTTATAGTCTAAGGTGTCCTTAAGATGGTTGGTTAGGCTAATATTATTGGCTAAATTCTGAATATAGTTAAGGTTAGTCTCTATAAATTGTTGCTGGTATAAGTTTTGAATTTGTTAAAACTATTATGAGGAAATGAATCATTCCAAATTTCATTTTTAGTTTTTTATAGTATTCAGCTGTGATTTCCGTAAGGATGAGAAAGAACTTAAATGCTTTGTTAGGTTTTTCGTTTCCTTTTCAATTTTGATTTATGAATTTTTCTTCCATTTCGGTCTAAAATATTTGTAACTAGGTTATCGAAAACTTTCGTTTCACGATACCTTTCTTCGTGTTTTAAATTATTTCTTTTCCTTTCGAAGATCGTGTCATTGTCTTTGAATAGTTCTGGTTCTTCTCGTGTTTTGTTTAATTTTTCTATGTATTTGGATTTTTTTTCTTTTTGTTTTGTAGCATACACTCTATAAAGTTCCTCTTTTTGTTTAATTCTTTCTTGAAGGTCCTCAGGGATAGGATCTTCGTTTTTGAAGCCGAAAAATAGTTCTTTAGGGGATATGTTTGTTTGAGAGTGTATAGAATCATTGTAAATTGAGACTGCCAAATTAATTTTTGAAGTAGTTGATAGATTTTTTGTAGAATCTCGTAGTGAGATTATGTTGTGCAATTCTCTTATTGTTCTATGGACAATTTCAATTGTTCCATTTGAAGAGGATTGACCAACACTTGTATTATGGAATTCTACATTATTTTCTTCAAGAAATTGTTTGATTGTGGTGGATTTAAACGAACATTCTTGGTCCATCACAAGCAAACAAGGTCTTCCAACGTTAGCGAAGAATTGAGTTAGTGCTTTTAGTATATGTATAGCGTTTCTTGATTGTAAAGGAAGCGCCATGGTTAGTCTTGAGAACTTATCGCAAAGGGTTAGAAAATGTTTATCACTAATTATAAAGATGTCCATATGAACGATTTCCAAAGGTTTTTTAGGAGTGGCAGTAATTTGATATTTTTGTTTATATGGGCGTCTTTCATATTTAGCTTTTTGACATATTTTGCAAATGTTAATAAATTTAGTAATTTTAGTTTTCATGTTTGGAAAATAATATTTTCTAGAGATATGTAGTTTGGTCTCAATAATTCCTCTATGGTTTGCATTATGTTGTCGTTCAATAATCAAATCCTGGTCAATTTCATCAGTTACATCTTCTAAAATTGTTTTTGTCCAAAATAGTTTGATCGATTTTGCGCGAGAGAAATAGTTTTTGTAGATAATTTGTAAGTTTTGTAAGATTTTTTCGCTGCAACAAATGCCAGTAACACATTTGGGAGATGCATATTCTTTGATTATGTTGATCAACATAGCTGGTCCAAAAAGGGGTGTTTTTATTGTTATTCTATGATAATTTCCGAAAAGTGTAATTGCTTCTCGAGAATCATTATTATTTTCTTCTAGTATTATTTGATTTCTAAATTCGTTTAGTGGTTTTTCAGTTGCTGGGATGAATTCGTCATCATTAGTATCTGCTGAGTGTTGCGTCATAGTGTCAGTATTGTTAGAGGCAGTATTTGCATTTAATTCGGATGTTAAAGCAGGGTTTTCCGTTATGCGGGATAGTGCATCTGCATTTCCATTAAGAGTACCTTTTTTAAACTTAATTCGAAATTCGATTTCTTCCAAGGCAAGTTTCCAATGAAGAAGTCTTCTATTTAAATCATTTTTCTGTCTCAGCCAAACAAGAGGTTTGTGGTCAGTTCTTATTTCAAAAACTGTTCCGAAAATGTACGGTCGGAAATGCTTGGTTGCCCAAACAATGGCGAGTAGCTCTTTTTCGGTAGCTGAATAGTTGCACTCTGTTTCGTTAAGCGTTCTAGAAGCGTAAGCGATTGGGTGTTCCTTACCATCTTCGAATTTTTGTGAAAGTACAGCGCCAAGGGCGAAATCACTTGCGTCTGTTTCTAAAATGAATTTTCTGCTAAAATCAGGATATTTTAAAATTGGATCAGTAGTGAGCATTTGTTTACAATCGTTGAAACAATTTATAAATTCGTCATTATGTGTTATTTTAGAACCTTTCTTAAGACATTTTGTGAGAGGTTTGGTCAGTTTTGAAAAATCTTTTATGCATTTTCTGTAATAACCAAGGATTCCTAAGAAGCCTTTAATGTGGGTTGTTGTTTTTGGTATGGGCCAATGCAATATTTTTTCTATTTTGTTTGGATTGGGTTTGATGCCATCTTGAGTTACGATGTGTCCTAAGAATTCACACTCTTTTCTTAAAAATTCACATTTGTCTAATTGAACCTTTAAATTTGATTCAATTAATTTTTTCAACACTTTATTCAAATTGTCCAAATGTTGTTGGAGTGATTTACCAAAAATAATAATATCATCTAGATATACGAGACAGTTTCTTCCTACAAGGTCACCTAAAATATTATTCATGGCTCGTTGAAAAGTAGCAGGTGCGTTTTTCAAGCCAAAGGGCATTCGTATAAACTCGAAGTGTCCTTTTTCTGTGCTAAAAGCTGTTTTTGGTCTATCCTTTTTATCAACTTCAATTTGATGAAAGCCGGATTTTAAATCAAGTGTAGTGAAGTACATGCTTCTACCTAACTTGTCCAAAATTTCTTCTATATTGGGAATAGGGTATCGATCATCGATCGTTTTTTCATTCAATTTTCTATAGTCAACCACGATGCGCCATTTCTCTTTTCCACTTGCATCTGATTTTTTAGGGACTATCCAGATTGGGGATGTCCATGGGGATATAGAATGTTGGATAATACCGTCAGCAATCATTTCTTCGATTTGCCTATTCACTTCTGCTTTATGAATATTGGGGTATCTATAAGTTTTTGTATGAATGGGTATATCGTCTTGAGTTTTTATTCGATGTCTAATAGCGGTGGTGCATGAAAGTTTTTCTTTTTCTTGATGGATGATGCCTAGATTTTGTTTAAGAATTTCGAAAAGTTTATGTTTTTCTTCTTTGTTTAAATGATCGGTGCGAATTAAATTTTCGAGATTTGCTATGTAATTTTGCGGATGGTCATTATATGGGTGTGTGCTCATATGATTTATTTCGATCATTTTGTCTAATTCATATGTTTTTGCTGGTTTAGTCCAATGAAATGTTAATGTGTCGCCGTAATTCCTGGCAAGAACTTTAGCATATCCTTGTTTTGCTTTATAAACGCCTGAAGGAATTATTGCATCTTTTATTTGAATGTCTTTTGGAAGAAAAATGTTTCCTTTTGTTTGAGAAACCGGAAGCTTTATAATTTGAGAATTATTAGCATTTAATGTAATTGAAGGGGGTTCTAATGTTCTTATTTCTAAGTCGATTGTACGATCGGGTAGAATAAGTTTATGATTTTTTGTATCAATTAGTGTTTCCATATCGGAGAGTGATTCGTATCCGAGTATTCCGTCAAAATAATTATGACATTTGAAAAGGTAAAATTTTAATTTTTTATCTAGAATGGTTATGAATGTGCATTCTTGTGATTTGAACTTACCATTTTTATTTTTTATGGTAATTGTTTCGCATTTCACTCTTTGAGTTAGTGGAACTAATTCTGGATTTAAAAAGTTTTTGTTCGCTCCGCTGTCTACTAAAAGTTTGATGTTTGAGCCATTTAATTTTGTTGTGTAAAAGGGTAGTCCGTTAATTGCGTTTAACTCGGTGGGTTTAAGTTTGCAGTAATTTGAAAATTTACATCTTCTTCATTATCGGTTTCTTCGTCTGAATCGGATTCTTCTGATATTGTTTTTCCGTCATCTTCTTCGGCTGTATGCGAGAAAATTTTGTTTCTCATATTGGACCGTAAGGTTTGATCGACGTCCATGGGAACAATTTTTGTACGATCTGAAGATGGTTTCATGTTATTGAATGGTCTATTTTCAAGGTGTTTAGGTTGTGAAAATTTATTATCCCTTTTTACATTTTTATCGACACTAGGATGTTTTTCGAACCCATTATTGGTGTTTGATTTAGTTCTTTCGGCGTTTTGGAATCTGCATAGAAAGGCGTAAGCTGATTCCAAGTCTTCTGGTTGTGCGGTTTGAGCATATCCAAAATATGTTTTGCTCAGACCATTTATGAACGCAGCGATATATATATATATATATATATATATATATATATTTATTTATACATATATATATATATATATATATATATATATATATATATATATATATATATATATATATATATATATATATATATATATATATATATATATATATATATATATATATATATATATATATATATATATATATATATATATATATATATATATCTATATATATTTATATAATGCTAAAAATGTATTATTTTACTTTCAGTTTGGATGCTGCTTAGTTAATTTTTTTGAAAACTACCCTTTTAATGCACTTATGAGAATTACCCATCTTACCTGCCGTGTCCGTCTTTTCCTACGTTCCTCAACTCAAATTTATCACGTCAAGCAAAATTACACGAAAATAAGTGATATTTTGGCATGATAAAAGAAAATAAACTTACGTGGAAATTCGCGATACGCTGTATTTTAGATCCCTATTAATCGTGTATTTCGGTGAGAGCCTGTACCTGTAAATAATAATTGAGACTTCTCAAAAACAAAATGATATTCATTTCCACTTCAGTCGCCCGTTCGTAAAAAATGAGTAATGCATTACGTAATCATCTTCACACAATGACACAAATTCTCAGCCTAATGAACTATCAAAAAACACCGCCTAAAGATCCATACTTTCGGGGAAAGAACAGACATGGTGTGAATCAAAGAGCACACACTAACAAAAAAAACATAGTCACATCCTTTCATCACAAGACGACAAATTGCTCTTGATTATAGGCCAGCGGCAAAGCGGTTTACCCACTGCGTTGTTAAATCAGGCGGAAGGATTGGCGTTCTAAGTGTTTTCTGTAGCATTATTATAATAACTGCGGGAGATCGTTACAGATTTTCCGTTGATTTACATCGCCATTCAACGTTGGCTCCGATACTTGACAAGCAGAATTTTGCAACCCCTGCCATGCTCTTCACTGAATGTGGCCTCCCGTAAATGCATCTGAATATATTATCTAGTGATACTTAACAATAAAAGGGGCGAATTAAGTTCCTCTACAATGGTTCTAAATTGGAAAAGGGTATATGAAGGAAAAACACATCGTTAACCGCTTCCGTGCATGTATACATATATATATATATGTATACATATATATATATATGCACGCCAGCGACGTGCAGTAAAAGGATCGTCCTCCTTTATTTCCGGTCCTTTGCGACGAATAATCATAACGAATTCTAATCCACGACTTATAATTGGCGCAGCCATGCGGAGTTAAACTGTGTATTAATAAATGGTGTAAGGTTATAAAAAGTGGCAGTACCTGATTAAAAAAGGCTACGTTCGGAATCCGCTTGCAGCATCCACGACAAGTAGGTGTATCCATTGTGTTTTTCGAGGTTCCCCCGCCTATGGCTTTAGCACCCGCTCCCGTAAACGATGAATCTCCGTAGATTAACGGAAGAGAACGTTTTGCAACAATGTCTCATCTACTATTGTTTTATTTTCATTTCAATTTAAAAAAAGAAGCATTATTAGTGGAAAAGTAATTTTGTTGCGTTTTTTTTTGCTTTAATGTGGCAAATTCGAGCCAACGACTCAAGCACTGAAAATGATTCTTTCCCTTCCCTCGAATCAAACCACGAGTTAGCCTATATTCCTACCGTTAATACAAGAGAACTGACCCTCAGTGGCCTATCAATACAAGGCGACGGTATAGACCAAATTGCCGAGCAGCTATCCCGTGTAGCAAAAGAAATCTCGGCACTAACACAAAGACAGATCTCGCTTGAGACAGCGTTCTCGACGATACAACAAAGGGATAGAACACACGTTCGTTTCGTTTCGTTTAGGGTAAGTGTACCTATTATGGCCATAGTACCAATTATGGCCATAACGACCACTATTTTTGCTCTAAAAGAGTAAATTTACATTCTGCACCCACGGATGGATTTTTTGCAACAAATATGAACCTTTTAAAATATTCATGCTTCATTAGTTACGTGTCAGAAACATCTATTTATAAAATATCACTTTTCTAAAATGTTCCGCTAAGATTTTGGCCATCTCTTACCATTTTGCTAAGAGCACCACTGTAGGATATTAGTGATTTACAAGCATCTAAACATATTTTTATTTGAAAAAACACCTTTATGATGTAAAAAGCTTGTTATTTAACAGCTTCACATCATAATTTATCAATTTTGCATCGAAAATGTGCCTTTTTGCCATATGTCCATAATTGGTACAACTTAACAACGATGTACCAATTATCGCACTAGGGCAAATGTACCAATTATGGCCATAAGGAGCACTTCCTGTTGTATAAACCAATCTATTTCCTTTTAAAACGTTCGAAAGCATTTTAATATAAATTATAAACCGTATTCTGATCATGGTTTTCATTAGCAACGTATAGGACACTATCATTTATTAATTATTCCGGGTTTAAAATCAGTCCTCAGAAGAACCAAACACTCGTTAGCTTTTTTCGAAGACCATTGCGGTTGATTTTTAGTGACTTTTAAAACTATTAATCCAAATTTCAACTTGAATATTTAACTTTTACCAATTATCACTACAAACTTAACGAATCGATTTTAAAATGTATAAACAATGTTCAACTCAACTGTCAAAAATGTTCGCACTGTCATGTACACCATGTTCTGTCATTTTCAGTATAAACAATGTGTCATGCTATTTGTTGTCAATAAATGTCTCCTACATTCATTAGTGAAGATAAAGTGCGTGCTATCTTTCAAATACATTGCAAAATACGTCTTTAATTCGATAACAAATAAGCATTCCAGAATGGAACCCGCGAGTGAGCGGAAACAATATTCGAACGAGGCAATCGCCCAATGCATTGAATTTATTGATGCAGGTTCAACTGTATACGCAGCCTCCAAACGATTTGGAATTCCAATATCTACTATCCGCTATAGGATAAGTCGTCAATGGAAAAAAGGCAAAGCCGGGTCCAGAATCTGTGCTATCTTCTCAAGAAGAACAGAAACTTGCAGATCGGTTAAGCAATATGCAAGATCGCGGCTTTCCTGTTACGCGTAGAGCTTTGTTGTTGAAGATGAAAGAATTTTTTGAAGCAAATCCGGATCGAGCAACTTCATTCCGAAACAATCAACCAGGAAAGTACCATTTACTATGTGCTTTAAATCTTTAATAATTTTTAGTCTTTACTTACTTTAGGACGCAAATGGCTGCGCAACTATATGAAACGTAATCCAGGATTTTCTTTTCGTACGCCAGAAATATTTTCTTCGGCTAGTAGCCGAGTGAGTGAAAATGATATCCGTGGATGGTTTCAAATGATAACAAGTATGGTAGGTTCGGCCGCGCGTCTCAAACCGTTTCGGTGAGTCAATGCGCGGAGCACAGTGAAAGGGTGTGGGACGAGGAAGGGGATCGTACGGAACGCGACACCAAAATGTAAACACATTTTTCGCGTATCGGTTACGTCAACCTGTTCACACTTACGCTAAGTTCGAAAAGAAGCACTTGCTTACGTCGGCGGAATCGCGGACTGGATCGACCTTGCGCGTCGAGTTGATGACCGAGGCGGAATCGGACACCGTGGGAGAAGTTGGGTGGAACTAGTGCAAACGTGCACTTTATTTCGATGAGGGTAATGCTGATCGGTCAACTGACTGAACAGCTGATAACCAAAAATGATTATCAAATTGGGCAGAGCCTTCGGCGGAATCTGCAAATTGGTGAGATGCACCAGAACACGAGTGATCTACGTGTCTATGGAAGGTGAACTGACTTCGCCATCAATTCGAGCTTTATTTATAAGAAAGATGGTGTGAAAGTTGTGACACATTTGGCAACCAATTGTTTGTCAAATGTGAGCTTTCGTTTGGTTTTCCGGGTTTGGGTTTTTTTACAGGTGTTTCTTAAATTATACCTAGCGTGCCTGTGTTTTATCAACTATCCGTGCATTGTGGATGCAGCGAACATTTTCCTGTTTATGCCTGGGTTTTACGGAAGTTTAATTGCTTATCTGTGGCGCGTTTTCCTTATTTATGTTCTGGGGTAAAACACGAGAACGTTTACGCTTCTGGTGTTTAACGTTTCTTTACCTGGCTGCTGGCTATGCGCTTGCGCTTCTGGTGGTTAACGTCTTTTTACCTGGCTTTTGGCAATGCTAAGTTAGATGTGACCTACTGTTAGCAGTAAATCTGCTACACCTCCACCCTTCGGAAGAATAACGTAATGAAATGAAGTTATTCTGTCATATTTTAATTGCTCTATTTTTGTGAATATTCTGTGTGACACCATCATTGTTTTCAATTATCATGTTAGGTCCGTTAATCTCTTTTACTTTATACGGTCCTTTATATACCGGATCCAGTTTTGTTCTGTTCTCATTTGTCAATGCTATTTGATCTCCTATTTGAAAATTAACTTGGTTTATGTTTTGTTGCTCTTTCAGTAGTTTCATTTTTTCTTGTTCTATATGTTTTCGAGTCCTATCGTGAGCTAGTTTTAATCTGTATTGAAATTCTTTTGAGTAATCATCGTAATTATATAATGGTGTAGATTTTTCCGTTATATTTGTCGAAATTTTCTCGTTTCTTCCGAAAACTAGTTCAAATGGTGTGTAACCGTGGTCTAAATTAGGCGTTGTATTATATGCAAATGAATAATAATTTATCCAATCGTCCCAATCATCTTTGTGTTCGTTTGTAAAAATTCTAAGGTATTCGTTTAGACATCTGTGATTACGTTCTAAAGCTCCTATCGTTTGTGGATGATATGGCGTTGAAAATTTGTGTTCTATTCGAAGGATTTCTGATATATTTTTAAATATTTCATTTGTGTACTCTGTACCCATATCGGTTGTGAATTCTTTAATATTTGTGCCATATATTAACATACATTTTTCTATTACTGCTCTAGCTACCGTATTTGCTTCTTTGTTAGGAATTGCTATAACCGTAACGTGTTTCGTTAAATTACATTGAAGTGTTACCGCATATCTATTATTGTTATTTGTTTTTTGAAATGGTCCTACTGTATCGATTGATACTACTTCGAATGGAATGTTGGGTGTATCTGTTTTAACAAAAGGTTCTACAGTCTTGCTGAGATGCTTATTTAGTTTACAGGTTATACATTTGTCTAGAAAATCTTTGATTGATTTCTTCATTTTGTTCCATACATATTCCTTTCTGATTTTCTTATACATTCTATACTGTCCAATGTGTCCTCCTGTCGGTGTGTTGTGCACTTTGTCGAGTATGTCATTTATCGTCTTTTCGTCATTTATCGTTTGTGGTTTAGTATATATAAGTATCTGAATATTTTTCAGGTGATTGTTAGCGATTTGCTTGAATTCATTCGGATTTACCTCCTTGAATATTTCGTCTGTTTCAGAGGCTGCTAGCTGGGTAATGCTTTTCATTACGAGCTTCTTTTCTATATTTTTGATAAATTGCACTATGGCAGATTTTTCCTTCCTTTTCTGGAAATCCTTTACTAATAAAGGCTCCTGTAGTCCTATATCTGTATTCAGATGGATGTCTCTTACTGATAAGAGCTCCTTGGACTTTCTTTTGTTTAGGATTTTTCCTATCAACTCGATAGTGTTTTCATTTCTCTTTACTGATGTTTCTAGTTTTGGTAAGTCTTTTACTTCGTCGTTTGCTAAGGCATGGAACATTTTGAGTTGATCAGACTCTGACGTGTTTCCTAAAACATTATCGGAAGTAACAGGTTTGTTCATGCTTCTCGTAATCACATTGATGGATTTAATTTCATCTGAGGTGATCTTGATGCGCGATAAAGCGTCTGCTACAACGTTCTGTTTCCCTTTTACAAATTCAACTGTAAAATCGAACTCTTCCAAATCTAATCTAATTCTCGTCAACTTTGATGACGGATTCTTCATTCCGAACAGATAGACTAGTGGTCTATGGTCCGTTTTGACGGTAAACTTTGTACCGTATAGGTAATGCTTGAAATGCATTATAGCCCAATGTATTACGGCTAGTTCCTTCTCGATGATTGCTTTATTCGCTTCCCCTTTCGTGAAGGTTCTACTTGCGAAGCATATCGGCATATCTATACCATCATGTTCCTGTGCTAAAACTGCTCCGCATGCTATAGTTGAAGCATCTGTGGTTAGTATAAATTGCTTGCTGAAGTCAGGATATTGTAATATCTGTGGACTAATCAGTGTGTTTTTTAAATATTCGAATGCTTCTTGACACTCTTGTGTCCATTCAAATTTTGTATTTTTCTTTAATAAGCTGTTAAGCGGTTTTGCTTTCAAGGCAAAGTTTGGGATGAACTTTCTGTAATAATTGCAGAATGCTACGTATCTTCTCGCTTCGTCTGCGTTTTGTGGTATCGGGTAATTTTTTATGCTGTCGTATTTGGAATCATCTGGAAGGATGCCTTTGTCGGTTATCTTATGTCCAAGATAAGTAACTTCTTTTTTGAAAAAGCAACTTTTTCTGGGTTTAGTTTAAGATTGTAGTGTCTTAGTCTTTCAAAAACCTTTTCTAAATTCTTTAGATGGTGATTTTCTGAAGCTCCTACTACTACAATATCATCGACATATACAAAAGCGCATTCCGGCGTGAGGCCTGTCATGGCTATGGTCATCATTCGCTGAAAACTATTTGGAGAAATGTTCAATCCAAAAGGTAATCGTTTAAATTGATAGTGACCATCCGTGCTTGAAAAAGTTGTATACTTTTTAGACGATTCTTCCAGTGGTATTTGATGGAATCCTGACATGAGATCTAATGTGCTAAAAAATTTTGCTCGCCCTAGCTGATATAATATGGAGTCTATTCTAGGTAGTGGAAATTTATCGGGGAGCAGCTTTTTGTTAAGCTGTCTAAAATCGACTACTAATCTCCATTTTTTCTCATCTGAGGACTTTTTCGGAACCAGTAAGATGGGTGAATTGTAATGTGACACCGAGTGTTCTATTACATCATCTTGAAGCATTTTTTCAATTTGCTTTTTGATTTCTGGTCCTTGGGAATGGTTTTATTTGTAATTTGGTATGTACACGGGTCTTTTATCTTCTAATTTTATATCTTGTTCATAAAAATTATTTGTAGTTAAATGATCGTTAGGTAGATGAAAAATGTCATTGTAACTTAACAGTAATTGTTCAAAATATTTATCTGTATCTTCGGAAATATTTTCCTTTCGGATTAAATCCTTTATGGTTGCTAACCTATTTTCATCCTTATGATTGCTAGTTTTTACTATTTCAAATTCATTTAAAGGTATTGTTTTGATATGGCTAATGTTTACTAATTTAGCTTTATTGGAAGTATTGATTATTTTAATAAATGGGTAGTTTTTATTTGCAATGTAGTTTCCTACCAGAACGTCTTCTTGCAGTTGCTCTGCGCATACTACCGCATCTGTATCTAATTCTTTTAACTTATCAAGTTTTCTAATTACTTCACATCTGGGAGGTATGAGTGTTTTGCCATTGATAGTATCTTCAATGGGTGCTTCCAAAAACTCTCCATTGTGTTTAACAGAGAAAATCCAAGTATCGTAATTTATTATACATCGGTGGTTCATAAAAAAAATCTCTACCGAGTATACCATCTGCCGGTATCTTGAAGTTATCTGGTACGATGTGAAATAATTGTTGGATTTTCTTTCCCTCCACGATTACATCCGTAATTGTGGACCCATGAGTGGTTATTGTTCCTTCTCCTACGCTTATGATATCCACTATATCTTTTGGTTTATAAATTTGTGTAGGTCTTACTTTGTTGCCTTTGTTGATAGAAATGTCGGAACCTGAATCTACAAATAGGTTGCATATTGAATCTGCTAGACCTAATCTTGTCCTAATAAAATTTGATTTTTGCACATTTATTGTGTATGTTGCCCGTAATGGCTTGTGGAGGGCTGGTCCACCTGTGGGTTCTGGGTCTCCATTTGCGTGTAAAGGATTGCCCTTTGCGGTTCGCGTTGCCTTAAAAAATTTGGGCCGGCGGGTTGCCTGTTTCGGGTGTTGAACCCGGCTCCCTGTCTACCGTTTTGTGTTTGTGGTGACCTCCAATTGTTATTATTTTGCTGTGGTTGGGATCTCCAACTGTTATTGTTTTGCTGGGGTGGGGATCTCCAGTTGTTATTGTTTTGACGTTGGTCTATACCACGAGTGTTTGTCTGACGCTGATTCGAGCTGTATCTATTCTCCTGCCCATTCTGTCTATTGTCTGACTTTTTGTCCTGCGTGCTTTGATTCGTCTTATCGATGCTAATAATTGCTCTAATAGCTGCATCAAAGGTGGGAATGGTACCGGACAATACTATTGCCTGATGGATTTCCTTTTTGAGCCCTTTTCCAAAAGCTGCCATTGCTATCTTGTTGGTTTTTGCCGTTGCCAGTGCTGGTGCAACGTCCTCTCCAAGATATGCTTGTTCTAGCTCTTCTGCCAGAGCTTTTATTTCTTCACCAAAATCCTTTGGTGTAGTTTTTTGTTTTAATGCATGAATTGCGGTGGCAATATCTTCTGGCAACTCTGTTTTCTTAACATATGCACCGATTTTTGCCAGAGCGTCTTCTATGTTGGTCACCGTTTTTCCGATGATGTTTCTGCCCTTCCCCTTTAGTTTTGATTGTACCACCCGCATTATTAGTCTGTGGTGCTGTTCATCCACTGCTTCTTTCATTTTTTCTAAAGCAGCTAACATGGCTTCAGCTTCGTCATATCTACCGCTAAATGTAGGTATGAGGCTGGTGGCCGTTTTTAGGATCTCTCAAACATCCATGTTTGGTTTGTAACTTGAGTCTACGCTCGTATTTGTTTTAATAGCTGTGTGGTCAATGTTCGCTGTCGGAACGATTTGTTTTTGTCTTTTATATAAAGATAAAATTGATATTATAACGTGAGCTGTGGTTTTTAACGTTAGTTTTTTGTGTGATTTTAATGTCTCATTCAAGTCGCTAGTGTTGTTGTCGGTGTTAATTGTCTAGTTGTTAACTTTTTCTACTATGTTGGTGATTAAATTTTGGATAATGTTGTTGTAGAACTTGATTTCTGAGTCGCTGTATTTGTCGTAGTTGGTCTCTATTTCTTTCCTGAACACGGAATATATTTCGTCTACTTGTAATCTGTATGTGGCCAATGCGCACTGTCTAATGTTCCCTTTGTTTTGCTGTAGGGTTTTGTAAATAAGTTCTAGTCTCCTAACAATTTCTTTTAGTTTAGTCGTATTGTCGAAATTTGGATTTTAATGATTGTGGGAAAAAAAATTTAAATTCATACAAAATCAAGTACAATTTTTTTTTCTAGAGAAAGCAGACTTATATTTTTATATAAAAGCTTATATAAAATAAAATCTGGTTTTCCTCGAGAGTCGAGGAAAGTTTCTTTCTTTTATATGTTGAGAAAAAAAGAAGAAAATTCTTTATTTTATTTTATTTATTTTTTGATTGATTTTTTTTTGTTTCTAATTGTGAATAGTATTTAGAGAAAAAATTTTAAAAGCGGAAAAAGTGAGAGGAAATATTTTCCAAGGTGGACAAACGTAAATGTTATTTTCTTTCTATGCGAGTGGATTTGTATAAGAGAAAAAAGTTTTTTTTTTGTAAAAGAAGACTTTATTTTATTTTATTTTTTATTGATAGTAACAAAAGCTTAAAAAAATTTCTTTCTTGTTGTTAATAATATGTACGAAAAAAAAAAATTCTTGTTATTTAATTGTTTTTATTCTTCTTATAGCCCTAATAATGTCATTAAGACATTTGTAGCCCTGTCAAATGTCTCCCGAGTTGTTATTTTATTTTCTTTATAACTAGTGTATATGTGTTCTACCTTGTTTTCTATCTCCTTGTTGCCGGCGTTCCTCAGTAACTCCAGGATCTCGATCCGTTGATCCTCGACATCCTTCTTGTTCAGGATGTATGGTCCCACGTATTCACCGTCCTCGTTAAAATTTCTCAACCCGTGCCAGGTGCTCATCTCCTCGGTTAGTGGCGGCTGCGATGGCTTGCTGGTGGGCGCTTGGTCTTCCTGGTAGGCTGCTTGCTGGTGGGCGGCTTGGTCTTCTTGGTAAGCGGCTGCGACGGGTTGCTGGTGGGCGGCTTGGTCTTCCTGGTAGGCGGTTACGACTTCCTTGTAGGTGGGCGTCTACGGCGGCTTGCAGGTGGGCAGTGTGCGTCTTCCTGGTTTGCGGCTTGTAGTTGTCGTCTGATGAACACTTGATCGGCACTTTGTCTTTTATATCCGAATTATTACTTCACTAATGTTTTTTTTCTTTTTTTTTTCTTCACTATTTATTTAGGTAAAGACAACATCTTTACAGCTTGTTCTTTCGCCTGATTTTTCACTATTTTGTACACTATTTTGAGCGCTTTTGCAATAACAATCAACGCGAGCAGAGCCAAAATCAGGTTAAGTTTGAACTCGTGTGCCTCGTGTTGTTCAGTGTGTTTGTTTTGGGTTTGAACGATGGTGAGGTCGTTATTGCCCTTAACGTTTGTTTCCGGTTTTGAGTTGTCGTGACCCATAGCTTATATGTGTTATGCCAGAATAAATATACACACTCTCTACTTTTTTCAGTTTACTGACACTGCGATTTCACTTCCTGCACTGCTTTTCGGGTACTTGATACTTGTGCGCAACGATGTGTTTTTGCTAACTTTTAAACTTGTGCCACTTTTAGATTGCACTTGGAACGTTTTTATTTATTTCCCGCGTTTGGTGTTACCTTATGCCTCAAACTGCACCACTCGCACTTTGTTAAAAATCGATTAAAGATCACTTTATTGCTTATTAGATTATTGGGGCACTGTATTGAGTTCTCACGATAATGGTATAATGGTTATGTGGTAAAAACTGACACCGTTCTTTCTTTAACCTTTTTCTTTCTACTGTATTTTTTTCCATGCACCGCACTTTGCGTATAACTTTTTCTCCACAGCACTGCACTTTTATTTTTTATTTTTTTCACTGCACTTTAACGTTCTTGTAGCTTTGTTTTTGCTACGCTGTCACGGTCGCCATGTGGTAGGTTCGGAGACTGTAACGGTCGCCATGTGGTAGATTCGGAGACTGTCACGGTCGCCATGTGGTAGGTTCGGCCGCGCTTCTCAAACCGTTTCGGTGAGTCAATGCGCGGAGCACAGTGAAAGGGTGTGGGACGAGGAAGGGGGTCGTACAGAACGCGACACCAAAATGTAAACACTTTGTATTCTTCACTTTGTATTTAGTATTCTGAACACTTTGCACTTTGCATCAGTATTAAGTATGGCTATCGAGAATGGTATCAAAAGAGAATGGTATCAGACGATCAAAAATGGGTTTCGAGCATGTGGACTGCATCCGTTCGATTCGAATGCAATCGACTATTCTAAGTGCATCGCAACTTCAGCAACTGGTGCCTTGATTACGAACGAAACAACCGATGTTTTTGTCACACCTGAAGCTTTTGAAGAATCAATCCAGAAGGAATCAGATACCACACAACACGGTAGTGTTGATCAAAGCGTTACCATTAGTATGGATAGAATAGTTGAAGCATACGATATAATCGGAGCTGAAACTATAGCTAAAATTGAAGGAGACGTCAACAAGCTGTCCCGTGAAGAACGTGTGATTCGTTATTTTTATCGTGAATTTGTTCGTCCGCATATTGGATTTCATTTCATTTCATTTCATTTCATTTCATTTCATTTCATTTCATTTCATTTATTTCATACAATATCCGCCATCAAGGCTAAATATAATAGACTTAAAACTAATTTAATACTAACAAATAAACAAAATAATTCATGAAAAACTAAGCCTAACTAATCTAGTCTTGACCTAGCAAAAAAGAAAAGAAAAAAAACAAGAGTAGAGCGTAGAGACTATCATAAACTTAACAAAAACAAAAAAAAAGAGAGTAATAGAAAACTAAGGAGAATAATTAAAGGGATGCCTTAAAATCTACAGTAGAAGTCAATGGATTGAACTGCTTAGACGGACTCGATGGAAATTACGACAACGACGACGTCGTTAACGACGATTTTACATCGGCTTCTTCATCCAAAAAGATGGATATCGTATCTCCTTTGGATACTTATACATCAATAGATATGACAGATTACGAAAAAGTTGAAGCTGGAGGCTCTAATATATTATGCAATATATTGCCTTTGACATCTTCCACTGAACCACAAACTACTTGTACGGATTCAGAACTACCCGAAATGATGAATTATGGTAAGTAATCATTAAAACATCGCTGTATTTTATGAAGTTTAGTCTGGAATTATTAAATGAACGAATTATAATTCTCACTGTTTCTTTATCTGTAGTTGATGCAAGAATCGTAAACAATCATGATCTCCAAGAAAAGGACATTGAGACTCAATGCGAAGATGGAAAAGACGCATCATTGGTTATTAGTACACGCCGACTTTCAGAGGTGTTGAATTTACCAGCTACGCCTCACCGTTGTGGTAGACATAGAAATTATAAAAAATCATTTCAACCTGTCTTAACAGCTAAGGAACGAAGAGATGCACTTCTTAAAGTAAAAGAGCAAAAAGAAAAAGAACTGCAACAAAAGAAAATAAGATCCCTACAACTCCAAGAGGCCAAAGAAAAACGGGAAAGTGAAAAACGTGCTAGGATGGAAGAGCGTAAAAAAATTAAAGGAAAATCAACGACATCTACACCAAAGACTAAATTAGGGGACAAAAACGCCAGAATGCGCAATTAAAATGGCTTGTAGGGCTAAACAATTTGATCCAACTCATTTATAAGCTACCAAAATCATCAATAGTTCCTTATATTAAAATGTAAAAGTTATGAATCATATTATGAACTAATTTATAAGTGAATTAAATGCAATACATGAACTGAATGAAACAAATAACTGGTGTAAAATGTATCACAATATCACAAAAAACTAGAGCAATGACACTGCGTTTACGCGACATTATTTATACTATCAAATGAGCCTTTCTCATTATATGAAACTAATATAAATGCTAATTTTTATTACAGATTTTGGTTTACACGTAGTTTTCTTTCATATGTTTTAGTTTCATAACATGAAGCGATTTTTTTAAATGTAAAATATATGTTTTAATATATATAGCCATAATAGGAACCCTCTTATAGCCATATTAGGAACACTAGTGCCATAATTGGTACATTAAGAAGCAGAAGTAATTTGAATTTTTCAGCAATTAATTATTAAAATCAATTAAATTAAAAAATATGTGCAGGTTTTACACATTTCAGACATCCAAAATGCATTGAGGAACGTGAGATTGGGTAAAAGACGAATTAATACAGCCGCGAAAAGTGCGTATTGATGACACACTATGTCCATAATTGGTACACTTACCCTACTTATTTTTATAGAGACTTTGAGGTCTAGCTCATTCGCCTCTTTTGGTGAATTATATATCATCTAGTGACATTGTCTCTTTCAGGTAACTTATTACTTTCATTCCTGTTGTTGTATCATTCTGTAGGACGTGTTCCGATGTTGTATTGATCCAGCAATTGTCTCTTTCAGGTAATCCATTACTTTCGCTTGTAGTGTGTCGTTTTCAGAAGCTGTGGTTTGCTTTAGTAAGTTGGTCTGAGTTGAGTTATGACTCTTATGTTTTCATATTTTATAGAACACACGATCAGGTGCATGTGAATAAGAACACTCCAAGCCAACGGAGCGATTTTTTCGTAATTCCGGATTTAATAAAAAAGCTACCATCATTTGATGGTAATAAAAAACAACCATTGGCTTGGATTTCCAAAGTTGAAACCACTCTGAATATTTTCAGACCTATAGTCTTTTTCTTCTTCTATGGCTCAACAACCGTTGTCGGTCAAGGCCTGCCTGTACCCACTTGTGGGCTTGGCTTTCAGTGACCAATAGGTTCCCCCCCATAGCATGATAGTCAGTCCTACGTATGGCGGCACGGTCTATTTGGGGATCGAACCCATGACGGGCATGTTGTTAAGTCGTTAAGACCTATAGTATCTGCCAGTATATTTAAAATGTACGAAATTGTCGTATGTGGAAAATGAATAGGAAAGGCAAATGATGTCGTCTGCCAAGAGGGTAACCCTCATAAATTCGATGAGATAAAGGCAATATTAATAAATTCGGCGATCGCCAAGAAATTTCCACTTACAAATGCCAATTATCGCAATGGAAATTGACTAAAAATATGGCAATACACAAGTATTATCATGGTCACAAAGAAATAGTCGAAAAAAAAATATTGCTACACAAAATTCATTAATCAGCAAAAATTGGGAAGCAATAAGTCATTTTATAGAAGAAGATTCGTTGACCGCATTTATGGCAGGCCTGCAAGACGATTATTTTGGCTATGTACATGCTACTCGACCTAAATACGTAAATGACGCTTACACATTTTTATGTAAGCTTAAAAATAAACGTGATTATGATGCAAATGTGCAGACAGGTTCTAAAACATTTTTCAATGAAAAACCGACCATTAAATTTACAACATAATTCGCGTTATCCAAATGCAAATCGTACACACACTAACACGGTAAAAAACCATTACACTCCAAAGGAAACGAACACAACTTGCTCAAAGCTAAACCCTTAATAGATCAACAAATAATCATGAAATTTTGGAAAACAATAGTGAACAAAACAGTGATGAAAATTTTTGCTTTGCTTCAGAACCGAAATTTCCGGAATAGCCCTGAACAAGCATAACTTTCTTCCTTATATTAAAATTTTAGATAAATATCATCAAAGAACATAACATATACGTATTGATTCTGGTGCGAATGAAAATCTATTACGACAAAGAATATTAAAAACATCACAAGAATGTCATCATACATCCGTAAAGAACATGTAGGGGAAGGTAAAGACGGACACTGCGGGTAAGATGGACACTTCTCATAAATGCATGAAAAAGGCAATTTTCGTGTAATTCAACAATGTACAATCCAAACTGAAGGTAAAACAACACATTTGGGAACATTTTACGTGTAATATATGCGAAATTGGTTAAATTCATGAACAAAACAAATTTTCAATCGTACTCACCTTTGTGGATCTAATTTGATTGCTGCGGGTCTTAAGCTCTGTAACTTGCATTGTTTATATTTTCAGAAGTTTTTTTACATAAACGATTTGTCATGATTGTTAAGCAAAACAATGGCAAAAGAACGAGAATGACAGAATTGAAAAATCTTGTTTTCTGCTGGTTCAAACATCCTGACACCAAAGCGGGAGAGGCAGACACTTTGTCATAGGGAAAGATGGACACCAAATTTGTTGAGTTATTTTGCTTCTTATATCAATTGGTGATGAATATATTGCTTGAAACATTTCAAATAAGGGTATTTTGAAGATATAAACCATTACGCAACTAGAAAAAGTAATAAATAAGCGAGAAATGAAACACCGGTCAAAATAGCAGTCATGCGTTATGATATTACTCGCTCGATGCTGATGAGGTTCTTCACGAAATCCAATATTTTGTTACGACTTGGACAACTTTAATAAAAAAAGATAAATTACTGATATAAAATCGTTCAGGAATAGATGAGAGATTCTATGAGTTTACAGATTTCAAAAAGTTCAATCTTCAATATAAGAAATGGCTGGACCTATTCACAAGCCCCTCAAATATGCTCTGGTCGCGGACTTTCCGCGGAATAATTTCCTAAAGCGAAGTTTTAAATTGTTGTTCTGTGAGCTGGTGCAACCTCCACTGTTAGTGCGCGATATTAAAAAAGATGCCTTAGATTCTGCATTCTACGTTCTATTAGAAGCGGTGCTTACAATTCCTAAATTCACGGCTGAATGAATCGTCGTTGCAATTGACCAAGAATTGGTTTATAAACGTACCAGGACGTAGAAAGCGATAGAATTTGTTAAAATACTGTAAAACTCTTCACTTTCCAACGTTTTCTACAGGTGTCCATCTTACCCTTCATGGTGCCTATCTTTCCCATATCAGGTGTCCGACTTACCCGATCATTTCAAAACTGCACGAAAAAAAATGTTTTTCATTCACGTAAAAAACGCAAAAATCAATGGAAACTTTAAAGTTTCTACACATTTTCTGATAAAACATGAGAGTAAGATAATGTATGCACATTTTCATGGTCGTTGCACCTATATATCCTTAGATTTTTACCATTTCCCTTAACGTGTCCGTCTTTACCTACCTTCCCCTATGGTAACTTTACATTTTCCTCACAAGGCGACACTTGGGATCAAAGTTGCCCACTATCGAACTTTACGAAAAAAAGTTTCACAATTTTTTCGATGGTTTAATTGGTACGGAAACATTATCAACCCTCGAATCTATTCTTAACTATAAAAACGAAACTTTAACTTTACTGAATCAAACAATAGAATTTCATAAACACCCTATAGAACCATTATCAACAGAATTCTTCATGTTGAACTGTTTACCTCACATAGAAGAAAATAAACTAGGTGATCAAATAAAAACAGACACTCTTAATGAATTTGAAAAAATAAAACTGATTAAAACAATTAATAAACACAAACAAATTATTCACAAAGAAAACGAAAAGCTGTCCGCTGCAATTAAAATAAAACATCATATTAAAACTACAACAGATAAACCTATCTACACAAAGTCATATAGATATCCACACGCTCATAAAAAGATAGTTAAAACGCAAATTCAGGAAATGCTCACCAGCGGGGTTATTAAATACTCGAATTCACCTTGGAATGCAATTATTTGGGTCGTCCCAAAAAAAAAGCGACGCTACAGGAGCAGAAAATTTTTGAGTGGTTATTGACTATATGAAACTTAACGACGTTAAAATGGACGACAAGTATCCGATTCCTCAAATCGACGATATTTTCGACAATCTGGGACGGTCAGAATATTTTTCTACCCTCGACCTAAAGAGTGGTTTTTACCAAATAGAACTGGAATCTTCGTTACAAGAAAAAACAGCATTTAGCACAGAATGTGACCATTACGAATTTTAGCGAATGCCATTTGGCCTTAAGAATGCTCCTTCGACTTTCCATAGGGCAATGAACAACATTCTAGGAGAACTCATAGGTGTATCTGATCTGATGATGCTATGTGTATCTAGACGATGTGATAGTCTTCTTCTTCTTTTTTTGGCACAACAACCGCTGTCGGTCAAGGCCTGCCTGTACCCTTCACTGCTTACACTTCTACACTTCACTGCTTCGTTTACATCCATACAATGACATCCGCTTTGGTTATGGAAAACGCAACGCCGACTTAATTGTTAGTGTTTTACAGGGTTTCGAATCATATAATGGACTACTTGATCTACTCGGTGGAATGTTTGAAATGGTAAGGGGATGTTTGCAACGTTGCTATGGAGGTTTGTAGGCATATAGGGGAATCTGTCAAACACTTAGGAGAAGTGAGCAAAACAGCTATGGAGTTTTGCATCCAACTATGGAGCTCTCGGTTGTAGCGCTGTAGAAATTAATCCTAGATTACTTTGATTATACTTTCTATCCGATAGCGTGAAAAAAGAAGAAAATTTGTACGGGGAGGCAATTGGCTTGGTATGCAGATGGCAGGAAGCTGTGGGGTCTTATCGGCCACGGGCTGTAATCGACTACGTGGTTCCAAGGAGCGCTAATATGTGGTCTGCGGGGCGCCAAGTTGTTTGGAAGGTACCATTCCGACTCATGAGAGCAGCGATTTGGAATGGAATCGCACCTCCCAAATGATCCGGATGGTTCCGACCCGTTAGGTCGACCCGCATCCAGTGGCGTATTGGCACGAGTGGAGGCCCTAAACGGACACACGGCGGCAAGTTGACCATTCGGATGAGGCGAGCGAGAAGTTGTAAGAGGAATTCTAAACCAGTGAAGGATTGCGAAGCACTTTTACTTCCGAGTGGGAGGATGGGTTCCTCTCCTCGGGGCCCCACGCGGCCGCTTAGATTGCGTACTGGTTAAAACGCCCCTGCCCGCATCTTACTATTGTTTGCCTTAAGCACGGTAAATACAGTTTACATTTTACATTTAGTTTACATTTACATCCTAACCCATACTAGCTTTATTAAACAGCAATTCGATTAGAAAGGAAAGAAGGGGGAAGGGAGTAAGGAAAAAGGCAAACAAAAGCGGAAGGAAGAACGGGAAGGGTGATAATCGAAGAGATGAGATGAAAAGATGAAGGTGTGGGTTGCGTGCAGCAGCGCGCATTGTTCCGGAGCGACGATGAGTTCTAAACAATGGGGGAAGAGAGCGAAGCGAGCTGAAGGGAGCATACAGAAACGGGAATGACATACAGGAAGGGATCAACATGCATATTTTTTAGGTCGATGTTCTTCCTTCCAGCCATAATTTGGAAAGAAATTTCGGATAGTTATCCCTTGCTACGCGCGACGGTCCTTGCGAGAATTGAACCGAAGACGACCATATTGTTAATTCGTGCGAGTTGACTTTACCTGTTACTAATTGGTTTCCTGCGATAGCAGAATAGCCAGTCCTGAGCCACTATGACCATACGGGGCTTGAACCTAGGACGGGCATGTTGTTGTGTTATGTTCGGGCAGCACGATAACGAGCGGCCCGAAACCAGCTAAGTTATAGAATGCGGGGACGCGTAGAGCAGCTTGGTGCGTGGCTCCGGCTGCACCATCGGCATTTGAGGCTCCCGGGGGGCCGGTCGCCACAGCCAATCCCTGCCCGCAGCCGCAGCGCTATCGACAATGCATGCAGCATAAACGTCCCTTACGCATGCTGCGTCAATGGCGAGTGCAGCGACGGGCTAGAACACAACTCTATGCCACCCTCCAGATAGCGATTTGGCCGCGCAGCACCATCCGCAACGATGATGCGTTTCCAAAAAAAAGCGAGAAAAGATGCAAGCTAAGTAACGCGAGCGAGAGAAGCGTGCGCCACCTAAGCCGAGGTGGGCCCTGCTCGCTTACAGCATTGAGCGAGAGGCAGGGTACAATATGGTTGTTAAATCCTTACCTGTATTCCCTATTGTGTGGGAAGGAAGGAGAGGAGAGGGGGGGGGGGGATTGGAGGAATTGTGCATTGTTGAATAAAAACAATAAAAAAATTAAGAGAAAAATGTGTTCAAAGACATCATCCCTCATTTGAATATTTGACAAAGTTAAGCATTGGTTGGCTTCACATGATATGTTGTGTGTGCTAGTGCATTAATGATCGTCCATTGATTGATTATTATTTTTTTTACAAGTGCAACTAACTGCATTAAGAAACAATATAAAACCCGTACGCAGCATGCAATCAATCGATCCGATAAATAGCTCCAACGGTAAATCTATTCATACATCCACGCGACAACTTGCACGCTGATCAAATCCCGATTCGAACGACGGCTCTAGCCAACGCGCAATGCATCAAGCAGCCAAAAAAAACGGGAAGGAAAAAAAAAACAATAACCAAGTCAAGCACACAAGGCAAGGTCAAGCATTTGCCAATAACTGCTGGGAGAGAAGCGTAGGGATGAAGGAGGTGGGGAAGCGACGTCACTCAAAACGAATATGATCTGGGTGAACGGATAAAGAAGACAGACAGCAGACAAGCGATATCACTCCCGCTACCATGTGAGAATAGCGAGATGGATCGTACGGTACCCATAGAGAAAGAGTGAGGGGGAGAGAGGGTATCGACTTTTTGAACCACCTTTTTATGGCCATTGTCCTAGACAAAAACCACGAGCGAAATACTCCAGAAAATCTGCTATAATTGTGGCGTTTTTCCCCTAGCCGCAAAATTGAAGATTTCCGACGTCGTGTGTTTTCAGTGACGTCCTTCCCCACCTCCTTCGTTTTCCCTGCAGTTATTGGCGAATGCTTGACCTTGTGTGAACGCGCTTGACTTGGGGTTATTGTTTTTTTTCCTTCCCGTTTTTTTTTTTGGCCGCTGATGTATTGCGCGTTGGCTAGAGCGCCGTCGTTCGAATCTGGATTTGATCAACGCGCAAGTTGTCGTGTGGATGGAATCGATTTACCGTTCGAGCTATTTGCCGGATCGATTAAATGCATGCTTCGTAGTGGTTTTATGTTATTTGTTAGTGCAGTTAGTTGCACTTGTGCAAAAAAAAAACAATTCAAACAAAAGATCATTGAATGCACTAGTCCGCTCATGTTAAGCCAACCAATGCTTAATTACAGTCAACGGAAGGTCAAATATTAAAATGAGGGATAGGGGAAGGTAGGTAAAGACGGACACGTTAAGGGAAATGGTAAAAATCTAGGGATATATAAGTGCAACGACCATGAAAATGTGCATACATTATCTTACACTCATGTTTTATCAGAAAATGTGTTGAAACTTTTAAGTTTCCATCGATTTTTGCGTTTTTTTCATGAATGAAACACATTTTTTTTTCGTGCTGTTTTGAAATGTTCAGGTAAGACGGACACCTGATATGGGAAAGATGGACACCATGAAGGGTAAGATGGACACCTGTAGAAAAGGTTAGAAAGTGAAGAGTTTTACAGTATTCTAACAAATTCTATCACTTTCCACGTCCTGGTACGTTTATGAACCAATTCTTGGCCAACTGCAACAATGGTTGTTCATTCAGCCATGAATTTAGGAATTGTAAACGGCGCTTGTAATATATCGTAGAATGCAGCATCTAAAGCATTATTGACATATCGCGCACTTACAGCTGACGTTACTCCAGCTTACAGAACAACAGTCTAGAACTTTTTTTAAGGAAATTACTCCGCGAAAAGACCACGACCCAATATTTTTTGAAGGACTTGTTAATAATTCAATCCATTTTCCACCATGTCAAAATTCAACAATTTAAATTGGTAATCCCATAGAATTTCTCATCTATTCCTGAACAATGTCGCATCAATGCCTCATCTTTTTATTGCTTAAAGTTGTCCAAGTCGTGACAAGATATTGGATTTCGTGAAGCGCCTCATCAGCATCGAGCGAGTAGCATAACGAGTGGCTACTATTTTGACCGGTGTTTCATTTCTCGCTTATTCCAATACTTTCTCTAGTTGCTGATTGATTTATAGTTTCGGAATACCCTTTGTTAATGATGAAGAGTGATCGCGCAAATCCCTACGTTGTGTTATATTTTTAAGAAAACCAGAACACGCTTTCACAATTTTACAAATCTTTATTATAACTCGCGCTGTCGAGAGCCGTTTCTCCTTCGTGGTCGGTTACAAGAACGAATATCATTATGGCAGCTTATTCCCGCGATCTAATTCCCTACCAATACACACAAAAATAGCACCTGTCAATCGTTTCGTTTATCGGTGAAACGCATATGCAAATAACGCAATTGAAATATTTCACTCGGAACTATGGGCATTTAAAAACATGAAACGTAAACATACTCCCCGCCTTGATGGGACATCAACAGCAAAACAATAACAAACTTTCACCTGTCAAGGCGGCTCCGCTGCTAATAAACATGTGCTCTCCGCTAAACGTTCTCTAAACTGTGTGATTACTAGTTGGTAAAACGCAAATTTTTGTAATCGGACGCTTAATCGTTCCCTTGGCGGTACGCAACGTTACAACTCGTACAAGTCCGTCCAGTCCGGGGTGAGTATCAGTTATACGCGCTAACGGCCAACGTGTGGTAGGGAGTAGCTCGTCGACCACAATCACCATCCTTCCAGGCTGGATGTCATCAGCTCGTGCGTTCGATCGCGGGACCTTCTGCATTTCCTGGAGATACTCCTTCTGCCAGTGCTTCCAAAACTTCTGCACTAGTAGTTGAAGCTTCTGCAGGTGCTCGTAAGTGTTCATAGGTACGTGTTGGAAATCGGGATCTGGCAAGGCAACCATGGACGTGCCTATTAAAAAATGAGACGGGGTTAGTGCAGCTAAATCATTAGGATCATCAGATACCGGCAATAGAGGACGAGAATTCATGGCAGCCTCGATCTGATGCAGCACCGTATAGTAGCCCTCGAAGGAAAGGCGTGTGCTCCCAAAGTGACGAAACAGATGACGTTTTGCAGTCTTCACGGCAACCTCCCAGAGACCGCCAAAGTGTGGTGCTCGCGGTGGTATCATGTGCCATCGGATACCTTGCTCAGCACATGATTTTGCGATGGCGCCCATCTCGGCCTCATTGGACAGCCGCTCGAATAACTCCTTCAATTCGTTCCTAGCTCCTTCAAAGTTTTTCCCGTTGTCTGAGTGCAAATGCTCTGGTAAGCCTCTCCTTGCACAAAATCTTCTTAGGGCAGCTAAAAACCCTTGCGTGGACAAATCACCAACAAGTTCCAAATGGACTGCCTTTGTAGCAAAGCAGACAAACACGCACAGGTACGCCTTCAACGATGCGGCACGACGATGTACTGGTTTCAAGTAGAACGGTCCAGCATAATCAACCCCAGTAACTGCAAATGGTCGACTCGGCTGCACTCTTCCGGATGGCAGCTGACCAGTTTGCTGCTCCACAAGTGCAGGTTGGTAACGATTGCATCGATAACAGCTTCTCACAACGCTTTTGACAAGCATTCGTCCATTCATCGGCCAAAACTCCTCACGGATGTGTGAAAGTAATACACGACCTCCACCATGCAGCAATACACGATGCTCATGTTCAGCAATCAAACGAGCCAACGGGTGATGTTTTGGGAGAACCGCAGGATGCTTGGTTTGGAAGGGCAGTTGCGCAAAGTTTAGCCTACCGCCTACTCGGATGATTTCCTTTTCGTCAAGGAACGGGGTAAGTCGATTTAAAACCGAACGTTTTCTCACTTGCTTTCGTTCTTTTAGATCCCGTAATTCTTCGGCGAATACTTCACGCTGCGCAAGACGGACTAAAACGTTGACGGCTTCTACTCGCTCTTGAACGGTGAGCACTTCTGCAGAGATTGCATCCTCATTCACTTCATTCGTCGAAATATCCGCAGAATTGTTGCTCCTTTTTTGCTGAACAAGTTGCCGAAGGTACGTGGCAAATCGTAAACAATATGCAACAACATTTACAAGGCGAGTATACGATGACCAACGCAGGAAAAACCAATTGTAACTCGGCGCCGTATGAATCGATGTCTGCAACACCTTCAGCGCTCTCTCTTCATCATCTCCTTCAGAAGGATCGGATACGGGCCAAAACTTCTCTGAGAGCGCGAGCCACGAAGGCCCATGTTTCCACGATCGACTCTCGTTAAAATCAGCAACTGACATACCACGAGATACTAAATCAGCTGGGTTCTCAATTCCAGCAACGTGTTTCCATTTGCATCCGGCGGTAAAATGCTGTATCTCGGAAACTCTATTGGCAACAAATGTCTTCCATGTATTCGGCGGCATCTTTAACCAATTTAGACAAATTGACGAATCGGTCCAAAACCACGATCCATCTATCCTCATGTCGATAGCACGCTTAATGCGGTTATGTAAGTGCGCAGCAAGGACGCAGGCACACAGCTCAAGTCGAGCGATGGATAACCGCTTCAGTGGCGCTACTTTGCTCTTCGATGCCAGTAGCACAACACGAACAACACCAGCTTCCTCCGACCGCACATAAGTACATGCTCCGTACGCAGCGATGGACGCATCAGCAAACGTGTGCAGTTCCATTTTGGTTACATTAGGAAGCAACACATAGCGATCCATGCTACAATTGGTCAAAGAAGATACCTCGCGTTGAAACTGCTTCCATTTAGCAACAATACAATCAGGCAAAGGATCGTCCCAATCGCACGAAGACACCCACATCTCCTGCATGATGATTTTGGCGCGAATGATTATTGGAGCCATCATTCCTAAAGGGTCATACATTTTAGCTATAGTGGAAAGTACTGACCGTTTTGTTGCGACTGCACTGTCTGGCTATATCATGCAATCAAATTGCAACACATCTTCTTGAGGCTGCCAGCTGATGCCAAGGGTTTTCACCGTTTCATGGGTAGCGAAACACAACGATGACGTTTGACGTTTAACGTAAAAGTCGCTTTCGCATATCGCTCAGTATCTTTTCTTGAAAATCGCGCTGTTTATCTCACTATTTTTCGGTTTCTGTATAATCACAGTATTTTAGAACACCGTTCGTATTTCGTGCAATAGTGCGTTTATCTCTGTGACCCAAAAACTCGCGCATATTTCGCATTTCGGATCGCGTCTGAGTTCACGCGTCCTGACCGCCATCGCTCTTGTTGCTGCAACGACAACCTGCACCGTTTCCCGTAGAATGGCCCGTATTTGCAACGCCTGCACTATGGAAATTGCGGAGGCATCTATCAGCTGCTGCCTGTGCGACTCCCCATTTCATCAGCGCTGCGCTTCGGTTCCCGCTGATCTGTTCCTGCGCATTTCGGAATATAAACAATTACACTGGTGCTGTATTGGCTGCAACAACGTCTTCATGAATCCGCGCACCAAGTTCGTAAAAGACGCAGCCATGCAATCTGGGTTCCAGGCGGCAATAACGACAGTAGCCGAAAGCATCAAGACCGTTATGGAGCCATTGACTAACGAAATTAAAACTGGGTTTGCACGGATGAGCCAACTTGACCTAAAAACTCCACGTAGCAGTCACCCTCCCGCAAAAATTCGTCGCATAAATCCATCCAAACGTTTGTTTTCCGATGTCATTAAGGACAATCACGCATTGTTTACATTCGGTGCTACGAGCAATCAAAGAAATAGCCAAAACAACAATACGAAGCGAACTGACGATGTTCAACGCAAAACTCATGCACCACCTGTGATAACTGGCACAAAAAAGGATATAGCAGCATTTCCAATCAAAATAGTACCCGCTCATTCCGCGGTGCAAAAATGCGCGTTGTATATTTCCCGGCTCTCTCCCGATACAACCAGTGACCAAATTGTACAAATGGTCAAACAAGCTTTATCCATTGACGATGCTACAGCATACTGTCTTATTCGCCAGGGTACAAATACGGCTACACTCTCATTCCTGTCGTTTAAAGTGTTAGTGCCTTTATCACTACGTGACAAGGCTCTTTCCCCTGACACCTGGCCTCTTGGCCTATCAGTACGTGAATTCATTGACTACCGAACTCAACAGCCGAGTGCAAATTTTCGTATACAACCGCCAATGGGTCTCTCCACCCCTACAACTTTGCCTACGGTGCTAAATATTCGGTCACCGCCACTGCTGGATCACACAATTTTATCGGCACACACTCCACGCACATCACCAACACCGCAAACCCGCTAATATTCACCGGTATTCAGTCCACGCACATCGCGCACACTTACAATCACACAAATCATCCTGACACGTCTCAAGAAACGAAGAACACCGGCGCTGAAACAACGTTAGTAAATAATAATTGCACTTACCAGACGATTGTTTTTCCTACAACAAACAATATTTTTTCGACTGAGGCAGTGCTTGACGAAAGGCGCACGCAACTTAATGATCGTGAAACCAAAACAAACCATCGCCAAAGAACGGACACTACACTCACACAATCGCACGGCTATCATGTCAATCCTACAGGGGTCGCCTGCCGTAATAATACTGACGAATTATTGTTCCTGTACCAAAACGTTAGAGGATTGAAATCTAAATGCAATCAAGTATTTGACTATGTTTCTACAACCCACTATGACGTTATTATCCTGACTGAAACATGGTTGGATTCAACGATTGATTCCTCGGAATTGTTCCCGGATAATTATACAGTGTATAGAACAGACCGCAGCAGCAAAAATAGTAAAAAATCAATCGGTGGCGGGGTTCTCATTGCCGTTGCTTCACACCTACGTACAATACTTTGTCCTACACAGGATACCGTTGAGCAACTCTGGGTAAGAGTTTATGGTAATAAACGTACTTTTATCACGGGTGTAGTGTACATTCCTCCAGATTTAGTAAACAACACTACTACCATGCAAACTATCTGCTCCACCATAGATAATATTGCTTGTGCAACCACCGATACGTTTCTCCTATTCGGGGACTTTAACTTCCCCAATCTTTCCTGGAACACCGATGATTCTAACGTTCCTGCACTGCGAATCAATTATGAGAATTCACGAATTACGGACAACTGCCGCTCTTTGCTTGACTGCATCTATAGTAATGGGCTTTCTCAGATCAACTTTATACCTAATGCATCGAATAACATTCTCGATCTCATAATTGTCTCTGACGAGATCCTACATTATTGTGCCCCACCGGTGGTGTCTCCTTTCCCTATGGTTGCCGTTGATGTTCATCATCCTCCTGTTGAACTACACTTAACTGGTGCAGGCAATACAGCTCGTTCCTGGCGTTCTACCTCACCAAACCGTGAGTCCGGCACACGTAACTACAGGCGAACTAACTTTATCCGTCTAGCTGAACTGCTTCAATCTACTGACTGGTCTTTCCTGGAAGGTAATCCGGATGTTAACTCAGCATTGGAACTATTTAACACAACACTACTGGCGCTTATATCTGATTGCTGTCCTCTAATGCCACCGCGTCGCAGTCCACCATGGTCTGATGCACGTTTACGCCGTCTAAAGCAAAACAAAGCGTCATGCTTTCGCTTTTACAGTACAAATGGTACACAACACTCCAAGTTAAGGTTCATTGCTGCCCATAATGTATATAGAAGCTATAACAGACAACTTCATACTAATTATCTCATTCGAGTGAAATTCTCGCTCATCAGACACCCAACACGATTCTGGAGGTATGTTGAATCAAAACGCGGTAACAACTCGCTCCCCGATGTTCTCACATATAACAACGTCTCCACAAGCAGTAAGGAAGGCATGTGCAACTTATTTGCTGATCGTTTCAAGGACTGCTTTACTACGGATGATGCAAGCTTATCATTAGAAGCAGCTTTAAATAATGTGCCCCGTGATGTTGTTGACATTGATGTACGCGATATTATTATCTCGGTAGATACTGTACTACGTGCTCTGCAGCAGGTCAAAACCTCATACAACCCTGGACCCGATGGTATTCCTACGGCAATCCTTGCCAAATGCCGCGAATTTTTAGCAGAGCCTCTGTCTCAAATCTACCAACTCTCCTTTGCACAAAGTACTGTACCCACGGCCTGGAAATCCTCTGTGATGTTTCCGGTGTACAAAAAAGGAGATAAAAACTCTGCTGAGAACTACCGCGGTATAACCACCTTGCCTTCTTGTGCCAAGGTGTTTGAGATCGTCATACAAAACTCGCTAATGTATCACTGTCGTTCTTATATTTCTACACGCCAGCATGGTTTCTTTCCTCGACGCAGTGTTACCACAAACCTGGTGGAATTCGTCTCCAACTGCCACGCAGCCTTTACTTCCGGAGCTCAGATGGATGCAGTATACACTGATCTTAAGGCTGCGTTTGATCGTGTGAACCATCGCTTGCTGTTGGCTAAGCTCGCCCGGATCGGTCTCTCTACTCCGCTGGTGAATTGGTTCAGGTCCTATATCTCTGAACGTAGCTACTACGTACAAATCGATGGTGTCTCCTCTAAGGTTTTCGAGAGTTCATCTGGCGTCCCTCAGGGCAGCAACTTGGGACCACTGCTGTTCTCGCTTTTTATTAACGACGTCACACTGGCCATTACGGAAGCAGATTGTCTGCTTTATGCGGATGATGTTAGGCTGTTTCGTATCGTACGGAATACTTCCGACTCTCTTTCACTGCAAAGATCGATTGATGTTTTCTCTGACTGGTGTATCAACAACGACCTGCTAATTTCTGTTGATAAGTGTACGTCAATGTCTTTCTTTAGAATAGCTAGTCCGATAAGGTATATCTATAGCATATCAGGGACACAACTACCGCGGTGCAATACGGTCAGGGATTTAGGAGTCACCCTGGATCGCAAACTAGATTTCCGACAACATTACTGTGATATTTTAGACAAAGCTAACAAAATGCTAGGATTTATTCGTCGACATTCGAGAGAACTTAATGACCCACACTGCCTGTTAACTCTGTATAAGTCCTATGTTCGTTCCATCCTCGAGTTTAGTTCTACAGTTTGGTGTCCGTTCTCTAGTGTTTGGTCCAATAGAATAGAAGCTGTCCAAAAGAGAGTTACTCGTATTGTCCTACACTTCACTCCGTGGCGTAATGTAACCCCTCGTCCATCGTATCATACTCGTTGTTTGTTGTTTGGTCTGGACACACTTGCTAGGAGACGTGATAATGCCCAATGTACGTTTTTGTCCAAACTTATTGTCGGTGAGATAGATTCGCCAGAACTACTGGCTAGAGTCAACATAAATGTCCCTCCTAGAGTGTTCCGTAACTACAGACTATTAAGAACTGACCTTACAAGACGTGCATATAGCGAGAACGACCCAATGACTGCGATGGCCCGTAAATTTAATCAGCGTTACATTTTATTTGACTGGCACCTACCTACTAGATTCTGTTGATCGGTTTTGTCATTGTACACTGCGTTAGTTATTTAAGTTTTAGTTTTAATTCAGTGATAAGGCCGCTTGTTTGGCCAATCACTTATACAATAAACAATACAATACAATACAACGATGATTTTGTACCGATCTGCGAATCATCCAAACCCTCAAGCACCTCTAGACGATTGGACGTCCATTTTCGCAGCTCGAAACCTCCTTTGCTCAGTAGAACGCTCAACTCTTTCCGCAACTGGATGGCAGCTTCGATGGATTGCACTCCACCGATAAAATCGTCGACATAAAAATTCTTCTTCAGCGCGGATCCAGCAAGAGCGTAGCCAGCACCTTCATCCTCTGCCAATTGCACTAACGTTCGTGTTGCAAGAAACGAAGAAGGAGCCAGTCCATACGTTACGGTATTCAGCTCATATTCTTGCAAAGGGTGTTGTGGTGAGAATCTATACAAAATGCGTACAAGAGCCCGATCATCAGGGTGCAGTAACACTTGCCTATACATCTTGGCAATGTCTCCAACTAATGCAACACGGTATGTGCGAAAACGCAACAATTGATCCAGCAAATCATCTTGCACCACTGGGCCAACGCAAAGCGATTCATTAAGAGAGAAGCCACTTGTGGTTTTCGCCGAGCCATCAAATACTACCCGTATTTTGGTCGTGGTACTTGTTTCTTTAAATACAGGGTGGTGTGGCAAATAATAACATTCTGTAGGTTCCGGCGTTCCTTTACGTACTGCAGTCATGTGCCCAAGATCCAGATACTCTCTCATGAACGCGTGATACTCCTCCTTCACTTTTGAATCGCGTTCAAACCTTTTCTCCAGAAGGTGAAATCTGCGCTGTGCTCCTGCCTTAGATTCGCCAAGCCTCAGTCCAAAGTCAGGATGACGTGGCATGTGTACGATATATCGACCTTCTTCATTTCTCTCCGTCGTCTTCTGGTACAGCTCTTCACACCTCTTTTCTTCGGGAGAGTATCCATCTTTGTTTTGCAGCGATTCGATCTTCCAAAACCGCTCCATACTTTCTTCCAGCGATAACATGCACACGGCTGCAGATACTTGTGACACAGGAGAATGAGGAGGAAATTGTGCAGTTGCTGAGCCGGCTACGATCCAACCAAATACACTCTCAATCAGCCACGGAAGTTGATCAGATAACTGCAAACGCGCAGAGGAGGGGAACAGAGAGTAATAGTGTTTAGCCCCTATGATCAAGTCAACTGGCTGCGCTTTATTGAATTGAGGATCTGCTAACACGATTCCTTCTGGTATTTTCCAATCAGCGATAGATACGTCTTGAGCAGGAAGGTTAGCAGTTAACTTGTCCATCAACAAAAACTTCATTGTGCAACTAAATGGTTGCTTCTTCGACACCACTTCAGCTACGACCGCTTCTCGAGCATGAGATGTACAACTGCCAGCACCGTTGATTTTTACATTCGCTCTCTCTCGTGGTAGTTGAAGTAAACATGCGAGCCTTTTGGTAATTAAGTTCGGCTGCGACGCGCTATCCAGCAAAGCGCGAACCGGATGTTCCTGGCCAAATGCGTCAACAATAACTAATCGCACAGTGAGAAGAAAAACATGCTCATTTATCTCGATGTCTCCAGCGGCATTTTGGCTGTGCACGACAGTTTCATTTATGGCTTTGTGAGGACCGGGAGAGGCTGACATCGCCATACTAGATTCCGTTCGGCTTTCGGGTGCGCTATTCGAACCGCGATGCAACAAAGAATGATGCCTCTCTCCACAATGTCTACAATTATGTACCGCAGGGCAGCTACGTACTACATGTCCTACCTTTAAACAATTGTTACATACCCTCTTCGTATGGACTATCTGCATACGTTCAGACAGCGGAAGGCGGATAAACTTGTAACAGTTTCCCAGCAGATGGTCATGTTGGCAGTGTGGGCATTTTCTCGTAGTACTCGCAACAGACGAGCAAGAAGAAAAATGCGTTGGCGTTCGTCTCATCTGTGGGTAGGTAGGCTCTCTGCTCGATTGATGGTTCATGGAGATTGACTCAAGTATTCTCATTTTTCGTTGCAGGAACTCGATCAAAGTATTGTAGTCAGGCGTTTCTAATGTGGAGGCATGATCTTCCCACGTTTTTAGGGTCTCTTCTGGCAGCTTGGTGCACAGCACATACTCTAGCATGGTGCTCCAATGCTCCGTTTTCTCACCGAGTTGCTGCAGCATTTTTACATGACGATCAAAATCGTCCACGAGCTTATGCAGGGCCACATTAGATTCCCTAGTTACACGGGCCATACAAAATATTGACTGCAGGTGTCTTTTCTTTTGCAGATAGTCATTAGCGTAGCGATCCACCAAAGACTTCCAAGCTATCTGATAATTTCCTGCGCATAATGGAACCGATTCAATGAGCTTCGCAGCTTCACCCTTTAATGCAGCGCGAAGATAATGGAATTTTTGAATTTCCATTACTTCGGAATTGTTGTGTATAAGCGCTTCGAACGTGTCACGAAAAGCAGCCCAATGCATGTCGTCTCCACTAAACTCCGGTAGGGCAATGGTAGGCAGTTTTATGCCGGACACTGCCACGCTGCTGGCAGATGAAGTAGCGGAGGACGCGTGCGGCAAAAGCGCACTTAACGATGCTCTCGTGACGTACAGCTTCTCTTCGATGGCAGCACGAACTTGGCCTTCTTCTCCACGTAACTCTGATGTTGCCAAGTTTTCGATATGCTGCTGAACATTGTCGAATTCGGCCGCCAGATTCTCAAGTTCCGCAATTCGAAACGGTACTTGGGAGAAGTCTCTAGCAGGAACGTAGTTCGACACGAAAACAGATGCTCGGTTCAATTTCTCTTCCAGGGTTAAGCGGCGGGAAAGCAGGAGCTCCATGTTGGCCATTTTTGATGCGCTGAGGACGATGAACTAAGATGACGATTTTGCGCGCGAAACCACTCGACACTTTAACCGACGTGTAGAATACGGAAATATCGGACGCGAGACGCGGAACGCGGGACGGGGTTACAACACGAACGCGTAAATGTTCAAAGAATCGTATCCTAACGTAGAAGACGATTTACACGACGAATAAATCAAACACTCACGGAAAACGTAACGCACAAAATCTTAGTCCTGATTTTTGAAAATGGTGTCCAAAAAAGGTGTGGCCGAAAAACTGTCGCAATTGCTACGCAGCAAACGTACAGACGTAGCAGGACAAAACACGGGCGCACAAACACTTTAAACCAAAAAACGCGAATCAGCAACTAGCGAAATAACGATGTGTAAGGTCCACGATTTAACCGAAAAGAATGTTCACAAATCACGAAGGAGAAAGTAGTGCCACAAATGTTCACAGAAAGACGGTACTGTGAAGGGACGGAGCACCAAATAAACGGACAAACAGGCACAAAAGTTATGTAATTAAATTTCCGCAGCAATCCTGGTCACGGCACCAATTTATGATCGCGCAAATCCCTACGTTGTGTTATATTTTTAAGAAAACCAGAACACGCTTTCACAATTTTACATACTTTATTTAACGCGCGCTGTCGAGAGCCGTTTCTCCTTCGTGGTCGGTTACAAGAACGAATATCATTATGGCAGCTTATTCCCGCGATCTAATTCCCTACCAATACACACAAAAATAGCACCTGTCAATCGTTTCGTTTATCGGTGAAACGCATATGCAAATAACGCAATTGAAATATTTCACTCGGAACTATGGGCATTTAAAAACATGAAACGTAAACAAAGAGGAAGTTTGAAGATGATGAAAAAGACACGATGTTGTTGATTTGAACTCTGGAACTTGACTAAATTTATTCAGTAAAAAACTTGCTTATATACCGCAAAATTCGGGAATTCGAGCTGCACCATGCGGGAATTCGAGCTGCACGATACCAAACTACAGCAGTTTGCACTGCGTAATAGAATTAAGATCCAATTTACACGTAGGTAAATTTCTTGAAAGCACCCTCTACCTTACGCTAGGCGTACTAAGGGTGACGCGTTACCATTACGCTTGCCGTAACATACTCCCCCGCGTTGAATTATCTAATTCAACTAGGATGAACTGGATGGCTCGTCGGTGGGAAGAACGCAGATTTTAGAGATGGAACGCTTGAAGTCTCCATCTTTCGTCTTGACGATGACCACTCGGATGTTGTCGTCAGCTCCCTTGATGATCTGCGTGACGCGGCCAAGACACCATTTCGATGGAGGTAGACCGTCCTCCTTCAGCAGCACCATGGTATCCAGCTTCACGTTGTCCTTCTGCTTGGTCCACTTGGTTCTCTGCTGTAGTCCGGACAAGTAGTCTGTTGACCAGCGTTTCCATAGTCGACGGACAAACTCTTGCACCTTTTGCCAGCGATCGAGACGGTTGAACGGCAGCTTTTCCAGCGATGGTTCGGCCAGGGATACGATGGGGCGATGAATGAGGAAGTGACCTGGGGTCAGCACTTCCAGATCAGATGGGTCATTGGAGAGTGGTGTAAGTGGTCTAGAGTTGAGGCATCCTTCAATCTGGATCAGTAGCGTGTTGAGTTCGTCGCTCGTGAGGATGGCGTTCCCAACGGTTGGCTTGAAGTGTGTTTTGAAAGACTTCACTGCCGCCTCCCAAAGACCTCCAAAGTTGGGCGAGCGAGGTGGGATGAACTTGAAATGGATGCCATCGTCGATGCAGGACTTAATCACTGATGTTTGCCACTGGTGGTTGAATTGCTTGGACAAGGAGGCATTTTCTCGGGAAGCGTCCAAGAAATTCCTAGCGTTGTCGCATTCGATGAGAGCCGGTTTCCCGCGTCGTCCGATGAATCGTCGAAGTGCCGCAAGGAATGCGTTGGTAGACAGGTCCGCGACCAATTCGATGTGGACAGCTTTCACTGCCATACAGACGAAAATCGCTACGTAGCCCTTGATGAGTTGCGCCTTCCGAGATGTGTGTCGATACTGTATTGGTCCACACAAGTCGACTCCGGTGTGTAAGAAAGTTGACGTTGGTGTAACTCTCTCTGCTGGAAGGTCGCCCATGAGTTGTTGTGCAGGTGTGGGGCGGCAACGGTAGCATTTGTAGCAGGAGTGAACGATTCTTCTGGCCAGGTTTTTTGCTCGCAGTGGCCAGAATCGTTCTCGCATGCTCGCTATCAGTAGTTGTGGATTCGCATGTTGATAGGTCCGATGATACAGAGTTGCAATCTGATTCGTCAGCGGATGGTTGGCGGGTAAGATGTACGGATGCTTTCGGTCGAACGGGATTGGTGCATGTCGCAATCTTCCGCCCACTCGTAGCAGGCCATCTTGTAGAAACGGTGCTAGTAGTTTTAAAGGTGAATTGTTGCCGACCGAATCGCCTTTCGATAGATGTTTGATGTCTTCTGGGAATGATTCAGCTTGAGCGAGGCGAACTAGACACAGTGTAGATTCGGCTAGTTCCTCCAAGCTGAGATGATGATCCAATCTGCGTTGTTGATGATTAGCAGGATTCGTGTTGTGTCGGAATCTTCTTAGCCACGCAACCAGACGTTGCAGTCCGGTGAACGTTGAACGGAGGCTAAAAAGTTCGTTCGGAGCCACGGATTGTACAGCCATGCAGATTGGTCGCTCCTCCAATTCGTCCGTGGTGAATTCTTCCTGTCGAGGTTGATGAGTGTTCGGCCATTCCTCTGATGGTTGCGCCAGCCAGTTTGGTCCGTGCCACCAAAGGGTTGAAGTTTCCAGCTGATCTGCATCCATTCCTCGGGAGATGATGTCCGCAGGATTGTCCGTTCCTGGTACGTGTCTCCACTCCTTACCGTGAGTGATGTGTTGGATCTCGGACACCCGGTTAGCGATGAAGGTTTTCCAGCGTGACGGAGTTGCAGACAACCAATGCAGGACGATGGTTGAGTCAGACCAAAAGATGGTCTCGACCTGAAGCTTCAAGGCGTCTGACACCTTCTCGTACGAGTGTGCCAGTAGCAGTGCTGCAGAAAGCTCCAGCCGGGGTAAGCAAACACGCTTTTGTTTACGGGAGTCTGCTAGTGGTGCCACCTTGGATTTTGCAGTGATGAGGTTGGTTGTCACACGTCCATCGGTGTTGGTCGAACGCAAGTAAATCGCCGCTCCGTACGCCTTCTCGGATGCATCACAAAAGCAATGCATTTGTAGATTCGTTGCTCGTTGATCGGTTAAGAGCCAGCGTGGAATGTGGATTGTTTGCAGCATGGCCAACTTCTCGCGAAACAAAAGCCATCGGTTTTGTAGTGCTGGTGTTAACGGCTCGTCCCAGGCGATCTGACATCTCCACAGCTCTTGAAGGAACAGCTTGGTTTGGATGATAACTGGTCCAACCAGTCCGATTGGGTCGAACAGTTTCGCGACATCCGAAAGCGCGTTTCGTTTGGTGATGATGTTGTCTGCGTTCCAGCGCGGGATGTTGAATACAAAAGCGTCGGTGGAAACGTTCCACTTCAGTCCGAGTGTCTTGATGATCGGTGACTTCGCATCCAAGTTGAGAATCGTCCTTTCATCTTGCAGATGCTGGGGCAGATGTTCGAAGATCTGCCTGTTGTTGGTGGCCCATTTCCGCAAGCAGAACCCACCAGAAGCCAGGAGATCGATGAGTTGCTGACATACTCGTTGACCCTCGGGAATGCTGTTTACGCCAGTCAGCATGTCGTCCATGTAGAAGTCTCGGCCGAGGATGGTTGCCGCTTCGGGATGGGTGCTAGCTCCGACCTGAGATAGCACTTGCAGGGTTTTGGTGGCCAAATACGGAGCACATGATGTGCCGTAGGTGACGGTGTTGAGCTGGAACGTCCGTATCGGCTCGGTTGGAGAATTTCGCCACAGAATTCGTAGCAGCGGACGATCGATGGCAGCTATGTTGATTTGCCGGTACATCTTCTCGATGTCTGCTACCAGGGCAAATTTCGACATTCTAAACCGCAATAGAATGGACATCAGGTCGTCTTGGATAGTGGGTCCGATCATCAGTGCATCGTTTAAAGATGTCCCGGTGTCTGATGCACACGAAGCGTCGAACACCACTCGGAGTTTAGTGGTGGTACTATCTGGTCGCACGATGCAGTGATGTGGAAGATAGTATGATGGTGATTAAATTGTAACATCGCTCTCGGCTACTTCTGTCATGTGCTGAAGTTCTGCGTACTCCTCGATGAACTGTGTGTAAGCTGTCTTCAATGAGGCATTCGAGGAGAGCCGACGTTCCAAGGCAAGGAACCGACGTGTGGCTATCCCTTTCGAGTCCCCAAGAAGAGCCAGCTTCTCCTCTCGCTTCGGTAGCTGCACGATGAATCGACCATCGGTGTCTCTGGTGGTGGTGGCTGCGAACTGTTTCTCACAGTTGCTCTCCTCGACGGATAATGTGCTGGTAGCTCGGCAAGTCTCCAGCTCCCAGAATTTGCTCAGCTGCTCTTCGATGCTCGTACTGCAGACGTGTCCCACGATGGATGAAGATGGTGATGGTGCATGAACATTGACTCTACCTGCTATCACCCAACCAAAAGCAGTGTTTTGGAGTGTCACTCTTTCGTGGGATAGCTTGATGAGTCCTTCCTTAACGACGTCGTAGTACAGCTCTGCTCCGATGATGAGGTCGATCGGGCCAGGACTGTGAAACGAAGGATCGGCCAGCTGAACTTGACGAGGTATCTGCCAGCTGCTTGTGTTGATACGGCTTGATGGGAGCTCACGAGTGAGCTTGCTGAGTACGTGGAACTTTCCGGATGCTGTGTATTCGCTGTCTAAAGAATGGATCCTTAACACAGCCGAATGTTGTGACGTCACGGAAACTTCTCCGATTCCTCCGATGCGATGATTCTCTCGTCGTTTCGCCACACCCAGCCGTTGAGTAAGGCGCTCGGTGATGATGTTGAGTTGTGCTCCGGAATCCAGCAAGGCACGTGCTAGATGACATCGTCCGTGATTCTCCTCTACCTGGACCAGCACGGTTTGCAGCAACACAACACTGTTTTCGATCTGGATGGAACAGTGGGTAAGGGACTGAGGAGGACAGGTAGAACTAGTGGATGGAGTATTCAACGCCTCAGTTGCTGGCGCTGCTTCGTGCAGCAACGTATGATGCCGTTGTTGGCAGATCTTGCATCCGCTTGATGTGCACTGTCGTAAACGATGAGCTGGAGAAAGGCAGTTGAAGCACAATCCTTTCGACTGCACTAGTTGTTTTCTATCTGCAACACTCATATTGTTCATTAATTCACACCGGAACACTGAATGTTTCGAAACACCGCACAATTTGCACTTTTCGTTGTACGCAACACTATGCACAGCACTGGTCGCAGCATGGATGGTTTGCACTCGAGGGTTGCTGCGCATGGTGTCTCCGGTTTTGGCTCCGCTGGCTGGCTTGGAGAAGGACTTCAGTACATGGCAATGGTTGCGGACGAATTGCACTAAGTCCTTGTACGTTGGGATGGTCGTAGACTTCCGGTGAAGCTCCCAATGACGCAGGGTTGTTGGATCCAGCAGCGAGCTTAGCCTGAACACCAGTAGCGTGCTCCATGCATCTGGTTTCTCGCCTTCCTTTTCGAGCATTCGAAGGTTACGCTCAAAATCGTCGACGAGTCGGCTTAGAGAATCTGCACATTCTCTCCTCAGCGGTGATATGCTGAATAACGCCTCAACGGTGGTTTTGACGATGAGGTACTTGTTCTCGTAGCGCTCGGACAACAGCTTCCAGGCTACTTCGTAGTTTTTGGATGTAATTTCCAACGCGTCGATCACCGCGCGTGCGTCCTTCGTCAGCGACGCAGCAAGGTAATGTAGTTTGTCACATTCGGTCAGCTGTTCTGACGAATGAATCAGTGATTGAAACGCGTCACGGAAGGCAGGCCAGTCGCGAATATTTCCGTCGAAATGTGGTAGCACGATTTCGGGAAGTCTTGCACGCACTGGGACTGTCGTGGGTTTCTGCTCACTGCCGAAAAATGGGTTTGGTGTTGTAGGCAATGGGATCTGCGATGCCAACTGGTATTCGATGTTTTTGCTTAACTCGAATACTTTGTCGTCGAACACGCCATATCGCTCGATTGCCTCCTGAGCCTGGTCGTCGCTCACAACGTCCAAGATCGAGTCGTACCATTGTTTGTAGTCCAAAGCAAGCACCTTCACTCGGTCTGCTATGGTTTTCAGCGAGTGAACGTCGGTGCTGTGTTTGACGAACATCTGTTCTAGACGGTCAAGCTGCCACTCCAGGTGAGTGCGTTGACGGTCCAATTTGGTGACGTCTGGAACGGAGCCAAATTCTCTGACGGTGGAACTTTGGCTTTCCTCCATGTTGTTGGCCGCTGGAACCACTTCTTTGGCGGGAGAATGGTCAACGGGCATAGTTACTTTCTAACACAAACTTTACTTTTCACAAACTTCCCTAAACGCGAACTGTGGATCACTCGCACACTAATCCGGCTCGAAGGACCAAATGTTAATGATGAAGAGGAAGTTTGAAGATGATGATAAAGACACGATGTTGTTGATTTTAACTCTGGAACTTGACTAAATTTATTCAGTAAAAAACTTGCTTATATACCGCAAAATTCGGGAATTCGAGCTGCACCATGCGGGAATTCGAGCTGCACGATACCAAACTACAGCAGTTTGCACTGCGTAAAGGCCGGGCTACATTGATCGTACTCTCTGGTGTAATTTTAATTTTCACTAGCGCACCTGGCGGCGGCTGACGGAAGCATTTTTCCAAACAATTTGGAGCCGTTTTAGAAAATATGTAATTTTTCCATGTTTTTAACTTAATTTGGACGAGAAAAGTTTTGTAAAAGGTAGATGCACATGTCTTGCACGCATTGCATCCATTTTCATGGCAAAAAACGATGAAAAAACTACTTAATTTTGAGATCCGGCATGACCATTCCCTGGATAACCAAAAATAGCTTCCACCAGTCGCCGCCAGATGCGCTAGTGAAAATCAAAATTACGCTTGCGAGTACGATCAATGTAGCCCAGCCTTAATAGAATTAAGATGAAGTCCAATTTACACGTAGGTAAATTTCTTGAAAGCGCCCTCTACCTTACGCTAGGCGTACTAAGGGTGACGCGTTCCCATTACGCTTGCCGTAACACCCTTATTTAAGGTATTTGAAGAAATATATTAATCACCAATTGATATAAGAAGTAAAATAAAGCAACGAACTCGATGTCCATCTTTCCCTACAACAAGGTGTCCGTCTTTCCCGCTTTGGTGTCAGAATGTTTAAACCACCAAAAAACAATATTTTGTTTTGCTTTTATTCTAGTTCTTTCGCCAGTTTTTTCATTAATGATCACGACAACCCATTCATGAAATAAAACTTCCGGAAATATAAACAATACAAGTTGTAGAGCTTAAGATCGGCAGTAGTCAAATTAGATCCACAAGGGTGTACATGATTGAAAATTTGTTTTGTTCATGGATTTAACCAATTTTGCATATATTATGCCAAAAATGTTCTCAAATGTGTTGTTTTACCTCTAGTTTGGATTCTACATATTTGAATTACCCGAAAATTACCTTTTTCATGCATTTATGAGAAGTGTCCATCTTACCCGCAGTGTCCGTCTTTACCTACCTTCCCCTATCATTGAACACATAGCCACATTGTCTTTCCATTATTTTTTTCTTCAATAATGTAAAAACCCTCCAATCTTCTCCCACCCCTCCCTCCCTTCCTCTCTGCCTCCCACCGGATTGAAGGTTAGGATTTAACCACCATGGTGTACTCTTTTAATCCTAGTTACCAGGGACTACTGTTCGGAAGAGAAAAAGGAACGTCTCCCCCGCCTCTCGCTCAATGCTGTAAGCGAGGAGCGACCCGCTCAAGTTGCCTGGCTTGCTCCTTCTCTCGCCTTTTTTGGAGACGCATCATCGCTGTGGATGGTGCTGCGCGGCCATGTCGCTGCCTGGAGGATGGCATAGAAAGTTGTGTGACGGGCTAGACGCTGTCCTGGCGATTGACGCAGCATGCGTAAGTGGCGTTTATGCTGCATGCATAGTCGATAGCACTGCAGCTGCGCTCGAGGATTGGCTGTGGCGACCGGCCCCCGGGAGCCTCAAATGCCGGTGAGCCAGCCGGACTGCCTATCTCGCTATGGGTAAACTAATTAGTAACAGGTCACGTCAACTCGTACGACTTAGCAACATGCTCGCCATGAGTTCAAGCCTCGTATGGACTGTCTATCGTAGCAACGGTTAACTATCCGGCATGACAGCGTAGGTCGTTGCGCCAAGAAGAAGAAGAAGTGGCTGAGGCAGACAGAAAAGCAATGGTTACTGTGTCAAATAAGAAAAAGATGAAGAAGCTTTGTACGATCAGCAGCTCATAAGATTGATGTGGACAATGTGGACAATACAGAAATAAGAACATCGATTTTCAAAAAATGCATGTTGATCCCTTCCTGTATGTCCTCCCCGTTCCTGTATGCTCCCTCCAGTTCGCTTCGCTCTCGTCCCCCATTGTTTAGAACCCATCGTCGCTTTGGAACAGTAAACGCTACTACACGCAATCCCCGCTTTCATCTTCTCATCTCACCTCTTCGACTATCACCCTTCCTGCTCCTCCGCTCCCTTCCGCTCTGGTTAGTTACCCATTTATTTACTCCCTTTCTCTTTCTTTCCTTCCCATTCCTTTTCTTTCGTATTGCTGTTCAATAATGCTAGTATAGTTTAGAATAACAAATGTAAACTGTATTTGCCGTAATCCTTAAGGCAAACAATAGTGAGGTGCGGGCAGGGGCGGATTAACCAGAGGCCAAACCAAACTCCACACCAGAACTTACACTGAACTCATAACAGTCCTGGAACTGATCCTGATCCCATGCAGATCCTGCAACATATTCCTTCCGGTACTAAAACTGAACCCCATAGTGATCCTGAACTGATTAAGATTCCTTATCAGTCATGGAATAGATCCGGTTCCGGTCCCTGATACTGCTCCCTTTTATATTTCGGGACCTGAATAGTAACCTAAATCTGACTCACTAATGCAGCCATTCAGTCCAGTTTTCCTATTTTTATTTCTTGTTGTATCGAAGAATCCCGCGGTACTATCGTCAACTCGGTCGTTTTAACAACATGCCCATCCCATGGACCGTCGCCCTTAGCAAGAATTGACTATTCGGCTAAGTGTTCATAAGTATCGGAAGCCTGTATAGGCCGGCATGACCCGTTACTCCTTAAAATAGGTTATTTGTTTCAGCTACTTTTTTGTATGAATGTTCTCGCTACGTTTTCATACATCCGGATTTACATTGGCGGCTACCTAAAGTATGTCACCTATTTGCTGACGTTGAGGCTTGCTGGACAGTTCTTTGGACCACTTTTTGAAAAACTTAACTTACACGAAGAAGACATTTTTTAGCTATGCTTATGTAGCATATCTGCTAAACAAAACTTATTGTAAACCACACTATCAACTATAGACTCATTGTAACACACTTCGGAAAGCCAAATAACACTATTGCAACACATTCATTATATTACATCAGCAAATCAATACACACCATAGCAACATACCCCGACCATACCGTCCATAGAACAAACCATCGAGATACATTTATCGAAAACAACCGAAACGGGCAACATAAGCAATTCAAGCGTTACTGCAGCAAATTGGACAAACAGAGAACGCATAGCAACTTATTGCTAAAAGTGCAGTGTAGGCAAAGATCGACGAACGCACCCGTTCTTTAGCTAGAACAGTTTATACTTTCCAGAACCTTCGTAAAAACACTAAAAACGCAGCATAGGCACATATTGATAGACACCTCACTCCAATATAATGTATAAATTGCACCTCATATCAATAACCTTTAATTAGGACAAAAACACATTCCAAAACCAAATGTACGAACCTTATTGAGTATAAATAAAACAAATTCCGACCGTGGCAAGTCAGATTCGTTCGGACTGCCAAGATAGGACGTTACGCTTCCTAATACTTCGCCTTCCAACTTATTTCAAGAGTTTAGTTATGTCCCCCATCCCAAGGTAAGGCTTCTAAACTCCAACGTTTCCAGTAAGGGAAACCTCCTAAAGGTTTCTATGATCGCCTGGACGATCAAGTGCTGAAAAGTCCGTTCGATCGATGTATTATTCCACCTCGGCTCATGTCAGTAAAAACTGACCTACCGCGACGTTGTTCGATGTACAGTATGTACCGTATGTCCGCTCATCACATTACATGGCGACCGTAACTAACTTCCAAACGTACTACATGGCGACCGTGACCTTAATCTGCAATCGACAGGCAGAAGTGTAAGCAAATTATTTGAAGTAAAATGTGATACGTACAACGGTAACGTAAAGCGTAAGTGTCGTGCGACGAACCAAAAGTATTGTGACCATAACCGGCAATCGACGGAAAGTGAAAAAAAGTGTCAAATGTGCATTTTATACGGAACATTCATCAACGCAGCTCGCGCAAGTAACCCATAGGTAAAAAAATAACGATGAAAGAACAGCTCCAAGCAAGTTCAGTGCAGTGCAGAATGAAAAATAAAAACATTTAGTGCAGTGTAAGTGCAAAATGAATGTTTAATTGATGAACAAACATTATCCGTACACAGTGTTGTGAGAACCTATCCCAATGTGTAAAAACGTATGAACGCTCTTGCGATCGATTTACCAAGTAGAGTAACGTTGAAATGAGAAACGATGAAAGTTTAAAACAATTATAACTTTTCACAATAACCCACAGTACAGCACAGATTTATAAAATGGGTAACGATGCATCAAACCCTAAAGCTAATGTCAATAATGTCGATAATGTGGCGATAATGATCTTACCATTATTCAAACACAAAATGTTCACTCAGAGCACCATGAAGCCCATGAGTTAAAACTGAATATTGTGCTGATACTTCTTGCTATCATACTCATGCAAAAAGTAATTAAAACCATTTTCAAAATATTGAAAACTCTAGCAAAACGTGATGCAATCAATAACATGCAACTGCCTATCTAATTTTGGTAATCTATACGATTCGTGGAGCAAGTGATATGGAACAATAAAGTGCAGCGCGAAACAAGTTGTGGTAAGCGTGATTGAAAGGAACAACCGTTCCCACCGTGGAAGACGAAAAGACAAGGCGAGCTTACTGCCCAATCTGGATTGGCAGGCGAGAATGGACAAGTGTCCCAACCCCGACAAGACATCGAGTGAAGACTGATGACATCGTAAAAAAATTTCACATCAAACATCGAGTATGTACCAAACACCGATTAAACACCAAGCACCGGTATAAAAACAGCATAGCATCATCATCAGCAGCAACAAAATGCACGCCGCACATTTCATTAAGGTATTGTAACTTTGAAATATAATCTAATGGGTTTTAAAGCTAGGAAATAGGAAATAGGAAGTAATTAAAACCAATATGAAAAAGGAATGACTACTATAAGCGATAAAATCGAAATTTTGAAATATATATTTAAAAAAATACAGGATCCTAATCCAAGAACTTGTACAAGATCACAACTACGAATTAAAGCTGAAGAAACATTCAAAGAAATTCAAAATGACATCGAAAAAAATAGATACAAATATACTTTTAACAAACTATTAGAATTTAGCAAAATTTCTAATGCATGAATACAAAATATCATTGCTAATGCTAGCACATCAAAAACCAACGACGATTCACGTAACAAGTCATCTGATTTTTCTACAAATAGCTCAGAGGATAAAAAATATCAATTTAACACTGTTAACATCCAGTAGATTATCATTTAAACTCTTAGCTCAGATCATATTTGTCTTACTAAAGCTGCATAAAAAAATTAAAATGGCTAATTTTGATATTAAAACAGCCACAGGTCTTGTACCCACATATGACGGGTCACCCGATACCTTAAATGCATTTGAGGACGCTTCCACACTATTGTTCGAGTTAAATCCAAACCATGAAGAAATGCTCGTAAAATTCATAAGAACCAGACTGACTGGTAAGGCTAGAATAGGGTTACCTAGCAATATAACGACTTTTAATGAATTAATCAGTGATATAAAGAGAAGATGTGAAGAAAAAACAACACCTGATAAAGTAATAGCAAAACTAAAATCCATAAAAGCAAGGGATGCACAATCAATTTGCAATGAGGTCGAACTGCTTTCAGAAAAACTAAAGGTAATTTATCTTAAACAAGGAATTCCAGAAAAAATAGCTAACGATATGGCAATTAAAACAGGTATCGACACACTTAAAGAAAAGGTAGCAAACTCTGAAACTAAAATACTGTTGAAGGCAGGTACTTTTGCGACAATTACCGATGCAACACAGAAAGTAATGGAGAATGAAAGTGAAGAAACAAACAGAACTACTAATGTCCTTAACATAAATACACAACGCTACAATAGAAACTATCCTAGAAACCAAGGTAACCAGAATAGGAACAATCAAAACAACTATCGTCCAAATACAAACCAAACATACCGATACTACTATAATAACAGAAATAATAACAACTTCAACAATCGAAATAATAACAATAGCAGCTACAACAACAATCTGCGAAACAATATTCGCTATAACAACAGGTTTATTCAGGGATACAATAATGAAAGATACAACTCCAACTTCAATGGTAATCAGAACAGACCAAACAACAACCTAAGGGCAATAACAAATATAGAAACAGGGCAACAACAACGAAACATATACCATACTACAGCTCAGTTACAGGAAGTAGAGGACAATAATTTTTTAGACCAGCAGGAGTCAACTCAAACCCTAGATCAATTTACTCATTAGAGCTGAATGGAGTTGATTATATAAAGATTAGATTGAGCATTGCAAATAATGAAACATCAATATTACTAGTTGATACAGGAGCATCAATTTCTTTATTCAAAGCAAGCAAGTTAAAGAAAAATCATGGCTCAATACGTTCAGATTCAATATCATTAACAGGGATATCTAACACACCAATTTATTCAAAAGGAAGTACAACATGCACTATATATTTCAACAACCTAGAATTGGAACACGATTTTGTATTAGTTCCAGATGAATTCAACATAGGAGCAGATGGTATATTAGGAAGAGACTTTTACAAACTATACCGATGTTCAATAAATTATCATTTAGAAATGCTCACATTCACGTGTCAGGGTGTAGAAATTCAACACAACATCGAAGAAGATGATGGAAAAGGATTTATTTTACCAATCAGAAGTGAAGTGGTACGTAAAGTATATCTTCCAAACATTACAGAGGATACCATAGGATACCATATATATATATATATATATATATATATATATATATATATATATATATATATATATATATATATATATATATATATTGCCCGTACCCTTCTGGCTATGTCACTAATTAGCACCAGCAACTATCCCTCATCGTCGCGGTCCTCGATCTGGAACGAATCTAGCACGTCCTTGTTCCACTCGTCGAACTTCTATGCCATCTCCTTCTGTGTCTTGCCGAACGCCAGCATCAGGTGGCGCACTTCGCTGATCAGTTGCATGTTGTCTATCGTACTCTATACCGTTGTGTACCATTTTCACAAACTGCCGGGGACAGGCACCGCCTATGCCGATTCGTTCACGATACGGATCACCGTTAGATTTAGCGCATATAGCATATATATATATATATATATATATATATATATATATATATATATATATATATATATATATATATATATATATATATATATATATATATATATATATATATATATATATATATATATATATATATATATATATATATATATATATATATATATATATATATATATATATATATATATATATATATATATATATATATATATATATATATATATATATATATATATATATATATATATATATATATATATTTGTTTAATTTGTTTAATTTGTTTATTACTCGTTCAATGGATAACAATGGATCCGTGTGAATGTTCTTAAGTCTAATATTAGATTAAAATAAGTAGTAAGATCATCTTAATAATTCGCTTCTAAGGCAGTTTTTAAAGGATTGCACTGAGGTTCCAAAATCAAACAAATGACGAACTTCGTTAAACACCCTAATCATGGAGTTGAGGGGGTCTCTAGATCCATATCCAGTTCGACTACGGTTCAGGGCAAGTAACGGACGAGAGCGAAGCTGAACAGCAGGCGCGTAAAAGTTTAACTGCTGGAGTAGGGAAGGACAGTCGATGTTATTTTGCAGTAAACCAGCCACAAATAGTTGTTGTGCGGTACGGCGTCGGATGTGGAGCGGTTGCAGTCCGAGGAGCAGAAGTCGCGATTCATAAGATGGTAACTGACTGCCAGGTGGCCAAGGTAACAAGCGTGTTGCGTATCGGGATAAGCGACGCTGTATCGATTCCATTCTCTCAGAAAGTCTTTGGGTTGAGGGCTTCCAGACGACACAGGCGTATTCGAGTACCGGGCGGATAATACCACAGTATAACGCTTTGATGCAGACTGGGTCTTTAAAATCTCTTGTTATCCGAAACAACATGCCAAGCAATTGATTACCTCGGGTAATCACCTCCTCTGTTTGCTGGTCAAATGACAGCTTTGAATCAAGTATGACTCCGAGATCCTTCATAGTATTAGTGCGTTCTATTGGTAAACCGTTAACTGTGTAGCTGGTATTCTTAATTTCTCGTGCGCGTGTGAATGAAATGACTCGGCATTTTTCAATGCAGAGGCTCAGGCGGTTTCGATTGCACCATTGGTGAAAATCGAGAAGGTATTGTTGTAGCTCGGAGTGGTCTGTGTCATTTTTTATCGTCATGTAGATTTTAATGTCATCTGCATACATTAAATGATTCGCTGCTGGTACTACATACGATAGGTCGTTGATGAACAGTACAAACAGTAGTGGACCCAGGTTGCTACCTTGTGGCACACCAGATGATGCAATGAAAGACCTTGAATGGCACCGTGAGAAAGATACAGCATACGATCGATTGACAAGGTACGATTCTAACCAGCATATTAAATTTCGCCCAAGTCCCAACTTGTTCATCTTGGCTAAAAGGATGTTGTGATCGATGCTATCAAAAGCAGCCTTTAAATCCATATAAACTGCATCTGTTTGAATCCTGCTATCCATGTTACGGAGACATTGTGATGTAAAGTCAACAAGGTTAGTAATCGTCGACCGCTTTGGAACGAAACCGTGTTGTTGAGGGCTAATATAGTGATATGAAGCCGTGAGTAAACTTGTTTGGATCACTTTCTCAAAAACTTTGGCTCCAGCACTGAGTGATGTTATGCCTCTATAGTTGGCTGCATCTTCCTTGTCACCTTTTTTAAATATGGGGACTATCCATGAACTCTTCCAAATAGAGGGGAATTCTCCTTGTTGCAGCGAAAAATTAAAAATTTTGGTGAAGATCGGCGCAATGGACTCACAGCATCGGCTGAGAATGATGGCAGGAATACCATCTGGGCCGGGACTAGCTTTGGGCTTGACTGCTTTGAGCACATTTAGAACAGATTCTTGCGATATATTAGTTAAATTAAGGTCGATGACATCATTAGGAGTATTAATTAAAGCGTTGGTGATAATATTGTCGTCAGTAGTTGAGATTGTGTATGCCTCCTCGAATCTACACGCAAATATATCACACATATCTGAAGCAGTTGAACCAGCTCGGTCATTGTGGTAAATCGATTTAGGTGTCACATTTGTACTATTGTGTTTCTTACGAAAACTCCAGAGAGCTTTGGGCCTTTTGATAAAATTCTTCTCCAACCGAGACAAGTAGCCACCGTAGCGTATTTTATTGTAACTACGGTACAAGCGAGTTGTTTCATTTAATATGCTTTTGTTAACAGGTGATCGGTACTTCGTATATTTTTTTAATGCAGCTTCCTTAGCTCTTTTAAGTTTTTTTAGGTGGCGGTCAGACCAAGCAGGGCCGCTCTTTGGTGTGATAATTGGTACACACGAATCAAACGAGGATAAAAGAAAGCGTATAAATATCGATAAAGCTTCATCAACAGAATTAAACTGGCTAATTCTGAACTGGCTATTAAAATTAGTTATGAGCTCATCAAGCTGAGTAAAATTGGTTTTATAAAAATTCATCCTAGGTCTACTTGCTTGCGTCAGTGTAGGATTAGGCATTGTGCTTGGAATTCGAACCGTTAAATCGATGGCTGGATGGTACAGGTCAGGAGAGACTAGTGGTGTTGGGCAGGGGTGCAAATCGATGCAGTAAGTTGCGGCAATAAAATTTGCGAATACTAAGTCGAGCTGCCGGTTAAGCGAGTTTTTGATACAGCTTATTTGATAAAGATCGCTAGCGTTAATTTCATCCAAAAACCTGGATCTGACCGAAGATGATGAATTTGCCACATAGTGCGCGAACGATGATGAGTGACCAAATGTTTGTTGTGCTAGTGACCACGATACTGCCGAAAAATTAAAATCTCCAAACAAAAATATTAGATCATTAGTTTTTGCATGGTTTACTATTGCACTTACACTTTCAATCACAGATGTAAGAGTATCTGTGTCGTTAGCTCGATTAGGAGGAATGTAAACAGTCCCGATGAATATCGTGCAAGATGATAGGCGAACGGTAACCCACACTTGCTCAAGTGAGTTACGAGGTAGAGTGAGTTCACGGGTGTTCAATAAGGATGAGCATGCGATCAGTGCGCCACCACCACGAGTATGCATACTATTAGACAAGCTACGATCACATCTATACACCGAATAGCCCGGGTCAAACAGTAGCGATGATGGAATTGAATTGTCAAGCCAGGTTTCGGTGAGTATTATTATCTGATATTTAGCGTCCAATGTGTTCAATCCAAATTCTGTGAGTTTGGTACGTAGTCCTCTAACATTTTGGTAGTGAAAATGTATATCACATGGTTTCAAAGCAGTGTCAGTCGGTTTGGCATGTGAAATGTTTTTAATATCGCGAAATGAAAACATTTTCAAGTGAGTTGCTGTGTTAGTGCGTGCGTGGTCATTACATGAAGTGTTAGTGTGCGAATAGCGACTGGCTGATGCTTCTTGTGTGCGTAAGCTTCATGAGCTGTGTTCGTGATGAACGTCATTGTTTTGAGCCGTACGATCAGCTGGGATAGGTGAATGCTCCATATTGTGCACTATTGGTTGTACATTACTAGGTGATGAACTATTTGGCTTTTCATTGATGGTTTGCTCTGCCGGTTTCGGAATATTATCGATAGGCACTGCATTGATGCTTTGAAGTGGGGTTTCATGTGCATTCATCGGTGTGAGACAAGCCAAAGGATGGGATGATGCTGGACGGTTATCACGTAGTATAAATTCACGTACACGTAGATTAGAAGGCCAAACCGAGGACGATAACGCAGTTTCACGAAGGTGAGCCGGGATGCGAACCTTAAACGACATCGGTCTAGCCAAAGTAGTGTCGAAATTTTTGCCCATCAAGCTAAATGCAATGACGTCGGTTGTGGCCAGCCGTCGTTTCACAGATTCCACGACTTGTTCACAGGAAGTGCCAGGAGCAATGTTAGCTAAATGAAGCCACATTTTGGGTACAAAGCGGTTTTGAACGGTTGGAAGGTTTGGAGAATCGTTATCCGTGCCATAAATAGCAATTGGCTGGCGAGAAGTGATGTTATTTGTGATGTTAATATTGTTGTGCTCAGCTAGTGACGGTACGGCTATGTTATTGTTGATATTGTTGTTATTGATGTTTGTTGTTCTTTTGGCGACAAGCGAGATAGCAGGTGAAGTGTTTGTAGCACTGACCAACTCGGAGAATAATCTCTTCGCTGGTAAAACTCTGCGCAATTTGGCAGGAGGGTGACTGCTCAGTGGTGTTCTCTTCTGCGATTCATTAAGCTGCGATAGACCAGTACGAATTTCTTTTGCTAGAGGTTCAAGTGCAGATTTGAGACTATTGGCGACGGCATCCATTGTTGTTTGTATGCTCGACTGGGCCAAAGCTTGTTTGATGTATTTAGTGCGAGGATTAATAATCACATTGTTGCACGCTAGGCAGCACCAGTATATATATATATATATATATATATATATATATATATATATATATATATATATATATATATATATATATATATATATATATATATATATATATATATATATATATATATATATATATATATATATATATATATATATATATATATATATATATATATATATATATATATATATATATATATATATATATATCTAAACAATTTCAGTACCGGTAGGGTAAATATAGCAATAGTGGTACAATTTGTAGGAGTACAGATGTGCTTTAATAGATTTAAAGTGTCGGAAAGGTAAATGTATGAATATTTAATACATAGCAATTGGAATATGTTTTATCTTTGCAATCACAACCGTTTTTACCATGAAACAAATTAAAAACAAAAAAAAAGTTGTTCCTATAATGGTTGTATGGTTCCTATAGTCGTCGTATTGTGTTACTATAGTGTTGGTAACCAAAGATTCCTCAAAAACTGAGTATGAGGCCCTTCACGATTCTAGTCAGTTTTTTGTAGGGAGTTTGACAGTTGGAGGCAGAAATCATGTTAACCATACAAAACAACCATCCATACAAAACCACATAAAAAACTAGCCTGCAATTTTCAGTCTAGATTATTCTAGCCTCAATGCTAGGATTGGATTCGAGTACCTGCTCGAAAACACCCACGCAAACAATGAGACCCCAAATTTTGAGTGATTCAGGCCGAGGAGTATGAGGAAGCTTGAGGAAGCAAGGAGAAACGCGCTGCGATGAGAGTTCGCATTCTGTTTTACACGCGCGCTTCACTAACACCAATACACATACCGTGCTTTGACGAGCCGTCTGTGAATGTGTGTGTCTTCTTTCAGCGAGCTCACCAACTTGGATCTGCTCGTCATATTGTGTTGTCTCGCTTACACTACAGCATCGAACCAGCTCTGTATGTCCCCCCTCCTACGCGTACAAAACCACCAGTACAGCGCGACGCTTTGCCGGAGATGGTTGTGCGCGTTTCGTTCTAAGTCCCGCGCGCAGTGTTTGAGCGTTGATGCGCATTTCGTTATAAGTCTCGTGCGCCGGTGTGTTTTGATAAAGTGTGAAGTAAAAAAACAGTGTACAGACGCATATGCAGTGCGGGCATCGACAGGTAAGGATCCATTTATTCACAGATATGTGTTTGCTGGATGGAGGTCGTACTTAGCAGGACGACGACATGATGTGTGTTTTTGTCAGGTTCTAAATGTGTCGAAAAGTTTACATTAAGTTTCAATAAAGTGTTTAATGTAACCAAAAATGACCGTGTTTGTGTTTGCTTTTAGAATAAGTGCGCATTTGCGATCGTGTCTATTCATAAAAGAAAACGAGAAACGAAAGAAACAACTATCTTTACATGTGTTCGTAGCATGGCTCGAAAGAACACAAACACATTGAGAACTGCAGAGCGCACCGTGCGTTGCGGGTGGGGTGGGGGAGGGCTCGCGTGAGTGGGTAACTCATTGGTCGAAGGGACACTGTATTTCGACAGCGTCACTCAAATCACTAAAAAAATACACTCATTTTGCCGGACGGGGTCCCTCTCAACAATCTCAGAGAGAATCTGTATGGAAACCGTTCGCCTTGTTCTCGCCTTGATCTGGCCTTGATGGTATGGCTGTCACTCAGAGAACAAGGCGAAAAGAGCAACGATCCGTGACGTCACGCGCATTGCTTTACAGCGGCTCTGCGGTACGTTTCGGTCTGCTTCAATCCCCAAATCCCTGCATTATAAACCTCCCATATGGATACTGTCAAAATGAATACTCCAAAGAAATTCGTGTGTGTACATTTTATTGAAAAGATATTGTGCGTTGGCGTCATATCGTTGCATCATAAATCGGCTGTTTAATCATCATTGTTAGAACCCGGCATATTTGCTCTGCAACAACCTGTAAGTATAATCCAAACTATTTATAAGTAAAGCTTTACATTAACGATAAAAGTGACATACTTAATTACAATTTTAGGCTTAAATGGATCGTCAAAGCACCGCCGAATCCGTTGTCTCCTGTTGCGCGGCTGGTGGGGGACAATGCAATTGCGCAGCGATAGCCCTGGAAAACAGCAAGGATCTACATACATTAAAGAACATAATTACTGACGTCATTATACAAAATGAGACGATAATCAAGTGGCAACAACAAAACCAACCAAATGTACCTCAGCAAGAAACACCCGAACAACAACAAGTAGCGGAAGCCGACGAGGAAATTATCCCCTTGATAGATACTAAGAACGAGTTGGATGATCTGCAGCAGAATTTAGCTATGGAGGATTATTTTAATGATATAAGGCTAAAGCTGGAGGCTAAAATAAAGGCCACAGTAACAAAGGCACGACTTCATGAGGCCTTATATCTGATCTTCAATAGGTTGTTTCTAGTAGAATGTAGTTGGAGTGGAAGAGGAGGCAAAATAGCTTTTCGGAAGTACGATCAGGTGTTGCGGCTATTTGGTCGCATAGGTGATGTCGGTGAAAAAAACGTTGAGAAAGCATTCCTTGATAAATTTATTCAAGGAAAACTTCAGAATGCAAAAAACAGTTCAACTATATCTGGTGTGATTAAAAGCGTGACTCGTGGTTCATTCACACGGAAGACCAAAGGACGGCGTAACAAAAAAAATATAAATTTAGTTTAGTTCAGACAAGTTTGTTTTTTATATCACCACACAGTGATTGGCTGTGACGTTATGAACTATGAATTAATATGAATAAACCAATGAATTACTTTATGCAACACATCTCGTATTAAGTGGTTTAGGAAAGGTACTTGAAAGAAATGATAATTACTGACTCAGAGTTATGCGTTTGTATCACATGTATCAAGTGCCACTTCAAGCTGCATATCTTAAAAGAAATGATCTGGCAGGTGTATTGTTATAGTATAACCCAACTGCTGAAGAAATAATGTCTTTTTTAAGCAATTCGCAATGCGCTACACGACGGATGTGATAATTGACTAAAACCGGTTATAATTTTCCTATTTCCAACTCACTTTGATTGATTGATTGATAACTCGCTTATGCACAGTTGCTCATCAAACTGAAATTGTAAACGTGCAAAGATACTGCTTCTAAAGCATTTTAAAACACGTTTTACTTCAAGGCACCTATCGTGACGGTCAAACGTGTTACTGTGCATCAAATACGCCACATACACAATGCAATCGCGAGCACTATTCAAATAGGCCGAAGCATATTGTTGGGAACACTACGTTGAGAAGTTGCTTTAAGGGATGATTGACCGTATGTATGGAAAATTATTTCCGTCCTTAAAGCTCTGTTTGGTTATCCACTATAAGTAGAGAAAACATATTTTAGTTAAGAGATAAAAAAAGCTGTCACACTTATGCAACATAATCGATTTGCAAATCAAGATGCCCGGTTCTTGATTCATACGTGTGTTTCTTAACGCGACATAATTTTGTTTCAGTATTGTTTTACACGCCCTAAAACGAATAACAATACATCCCAAAACAAAAAAAGATAAAAACTAAGTGTAGCCTTACCATAAACATATATCGTATATATCGTAGTTCCCAAACGAGGATATCGAATGGCACAGGTTAATGCTCTGCACAAGGACGTGTCAGAATTGCATTGTTGTAAGGGTATTACCATACATTTAACAATTTACAGATAACTATTATAGAACATAAATGATAACATGTACATTTGTCACATACTTAGCTGCTTACTTGTGTATCGAGCGCTAACTGATTTCGAGATCTATAAGAGTTCCATGAACCACTTTCAATCCAGATCCGTCGTTTGCCCCTGAATTGGTTAGGTGTAATGGGGACATATGTCCACAGGTAGATCGACCATTGTTTTTTACACAAATCAAACTATACAGGACTCATAAAACCTTAAAGTATATTAAAAATATTTACATAAACAATTCTGTGCTTGGAATAAAGGTCCCCAAAGTGTACTTACCCAAAGGTGCATGCTAGCAAAGCCGTTCGTCGTGGTCGTCCTGCTGCACATGACAAAAAGGCTTTTTATGCGCATTTTTGTTCAAATCGGTGCTTGTACTCGACTCGAGGCAATAGTGTGCTGTTTTGATGTTTTTTTTTATAATTCAATTAACTAGTACGTTTATGGCCAAATACTCCAATATCATAAAATATTCCGGTGCTGGTCCATTTGGCAACCGTTTCACAGCTTCAGAGGAACACGCATCATAAGATGGATAGTAAGATGCGGATTGTGCACAAACGCATGCCGAATGTTGCCGAGGAACACGTTGCTGATGATACTGCTGAACATTATGTAACTGCTATACCATCAACGTAATGCCACCGTCATTCACGTTCTACTTTAATTCGTTGGCCGCTTGGCGCAGCAATATGAAGCCTTGCGCGGTCCATTTCGTGCTGGGTCCAGCTAGTTGATAGTTGGCCCAAGCACGGTTATCCTTCAGAGCAGGTAAGCAGCGGGAAAAGACCGCTCACCAATTCGCAACACCACAACGGCATGGCGCTGGGCGGCAATCCCCGACAACTTGCCCGTACCCTTCTGGCTATGTCACTAATTAGCACCAGCAACTATCCCTCATCGTCGCGGTCCTCGATCTGGAACGAATCTAGCACGTCCTTGTTCCACTCGTCGAACTTCTATGCCATCTCCTTCTGTGTCTTGCCGAACGCCAGCATCAGGTGGCGCACTTCGCTGATCAGTTGCATGTTGTCTATCGTACTCTATACCGTTGTGTACCATTTTCACAAACCGCCGGGGACAGGCACCGCCTATGCCGATTCGTTCACGATACGGATCACCGTTAGATTTAGCGCATACAGCCTACCGGGAGAAAGGTCACATACATTACAAACCATTCAAATAAAACACAACAAGTTCAACCCACCAGGAACATATTCTTCATCCGCGGAAAAAGCGTCGGGGTGTGAGAAGGGTGGTAGCGAGCCCCTTCTTCTGCACCCCTTCACAGCTGCAAAGGGTATCGACTATTGACTATCCCCGCCAGGAACGGTTATATTGCACAAATCACACCCTAAAATGGAACAATGATCGTAATTACACATAAACATACCTTACCTAGCGGCGGCGTCGTGCGTGAAGGTTAGAAATTTCATTCGGCTTTATTCCATGCTCCAAGCATTGTTTTTTCGCTTCCACCACAACTAAATCATGCTTCCGTGGTTGATTTTATGTTTATTCTACAAAACAAAACGTTTTAATGATAAATATTATAAAATTTGCATAAAATACTTACAAAATCACCGCACACGCAAACACTTGCTGTTTACATTTTGGCGTCACTCTCATTTGACATGTCAAAAATTTGCAAGCCCCAAAGCGAGGATCAAAAAGGAAGATGGGAGGGGAGAGAAGGTGATGAGATCGAAGCGGTACGAAATGGCCGTTGCAAAAACCGCATGCTCAGAACGCTAAGTCCCAGAAGAGGGTGATCGAGCTACGAATGTGACAGAGAGGGCATGAGAAAATGAGAGAATTTGAGTGCCATTGTCGGGAGGGGTGTCTCTTCGACGAATGAGTTACCCACTCACGCGAGCCCTCCCCCACCCCATATTGCTGCGCCAAGCGGCCAACGAATTAAAGTAGAACGTGAACGACGGTGGCATTACGTTGATGGTATAGCAGTTACATAATGTTCAGCAGTATCATCAGCAACGTGTTCCTCGGCAATATTCGGCATGCGTTTGTGCACAATCCGCATCTTACTATCCATCTTATGATGCGTGTTCCTCTGAAGCTGTGAAACGGTTGCCAAATGGACCAGCACCGGAATATTTTATGATATTGGAGTATTTGGCCATAAACGTACTAGTTAATTGAATTATAAAAAAAAACATCAAAACAGCACACTATTGCCTCGAGTCGAGTACAAGCACCGATTTGAACAAAAATGCGCATAAAAAGCCTTATTGTCATGTGCAGCAGGACGACCACGACGAACGGCTTTGCTAGCATGCACCTTTGGGTAAGTACACTTTGGGGACCTTTATTCCAAGCACAGAATTGTTTATGTAAATATTTTTAATATACTTTAAGGTTTTATGAGTCCTGTATAGTTTGATTTGTGTAAAAAACAATGGTCGATCTACCTGTGGACATATGTCCCCATTACACCTAACCAATTCAGGGGCAAACGACGGATCTGGATTGAAAGTGGTTCATGGAACTCTTATAGATCTCGAAATCAGTTAGCGCTCGATACACAAGTAAGCAGCTAAGTATGTGACAAATGTACATGTTATCATTTATGTTCTATAATAGTTATCTGTAAATTGTTAAATGTATGGTAATACCCTTACAACAATGCAATTCTGACACGTCCTTGTGCAGAGCATTAACCTGTGCCATTCGATATCCTCGTTTGGGAACTACGATATATACGATATATGTTTATGGTAAGGCTACACTTAGTTTTTATCTTTTTTTGTTTTGGGATGTATTGTTATTCGTTTTAGGGCGTGTAAAACAATACTGAAACAAAATTATGTCGCGTTAAGAAACACACGTATGAATCAAGAACCGGGCATCTTGATTTGCAAATCGATTATGTTGCATAAGTGTGACAGCTTTTTTTATCTCTTAACTAAAATATGTTTTCTCTACTTATAGTGGATAACCAAACAGAGCTTTAAGGACGGAAATAATTTTCCATACATACGGTCAATCATCCCTTAAAGCAACTTCTCAACGTAGTGTTCCCAACAATATGCTTGGGCCTATTTGAATAGTGCTCGAGATTGCATTGTGTATGTGGCGTATTTGATGCACAGTAACACGTTTGACCGTCACGATAGGTGCCTTGAAGTAAAACGTGTTTTAAAATGCTTTAGAAGCAGTATCTTTGCACGTTTACAATTTCAGTTTGATGAGCAACTGTGCATAAGCGAGTTATCAATCAATCAATCAAAGTGAGTTGGAAATAGGAAAATTATAACCGGTTTTAGTCAATTATCACATCCGTCGTGTAGCGCATTGCGAATTGCTTAAAAAAGACATTATTTCTTCAGCAGTTGGGTTATACTATAACAATACACCTGCCAGATCATTTCTTTTAAGATATGCAGCTTGAAGTGGCACTTGATACATGTGATACAAACGCATAACTCTGAGTCAGTAATTATCATTTCTTTCAAGTACCTTTCCTAAACCACTTAATACGAGATGTGTTGCATAAAGAAATTCATTGGTTTATTCATATTAATTCATAGTTCATAACGTCACAGCCAATCACTGTGTGGTGATATAAAAAACAAACTTGTCTGAACTAAACTAAATTTATATTTTTTTTGTTACGCCGTCCTTTGGTCTTCCGTGTGAATGAACCACGAGTCACGCTTTTAATCACACCAGATATAGTTGAACTGTTTTTTGCATTCTGAAGTTTTCCTTGAATAAATTTATCAAGGAATGCTTTCTCAACGTTTTTTTCACCGACATCACCTATGCGACCAAATAGCCGCAACACCTGATCGTACTTCCGAAAAGCTATTTTGCCTCCTCTTCCACTCCAACTACATTCTACTAGAAACAACCTATTGAAGATCAGATATAAGGCCTCATGAAGTCGTGCCTTTGTTACTGTGGCCTTTATTTTAGCCTCCAGCTTTAGCCTTATATCATTAAAATAATCCTCCATAGCTAAATTCTGCTGCAGATCATCCAACTCGTTCTTAGTATCTATCAAGGGGATAATTTCCTCGTCGGCTTCCGCTACTTGTTGTTGTTCGGGTGTCTCTTGCTGAGGTACATTTGGTTGGTTTTGTTGTTGCCACTTGATTATCGTCTCATTTTGTATAATGACGTCAGTAATTATGTTCTTTAATGTATGTAGATCCTTGCTGTTTTAAAGGGCTATCGCTGCGCAATTGCATTGTCCCCCACCAGCCGCGCAACAGGAGACAACGGATTCGGCGGTGCTTTGACGATCCATTTAAGCCTAAAATTGTAATTAAGTATGTCACTTTTATCGTTAATGTAAAGCTTTACTTATAAATAGTTTGGATTATACTTACAGGTTGTTGCAGAGCAAATATGCCGGGTTCTAACAATGATGATTAAACAGCCGATTTATGATGCAACGATATGACGCCAACGCACAATAGCTTTTCAATAAAATGTACACACACGAATTTCTTTGGAGTATTCATTTTGATAGTATCCATATGGGAGGTTTATAATGCAGGGATTTGGGGATTGAAGCAGACCGAAACGTACCGCAGAGCCGCTGTAAAGCAATGCGCGTGACGTCACGGATCGTTGCTCTTTTCGCCTTGTTCTCTGAGTGACAGCCATACCATCAAGGCCAGATCAAGGCGAGAACAAGGCGAACGGTTTCCATACAGATTCTCTCTGAGATTGTTGAGAGGGGCATCAACGCACAAACACTTCGCGCGGGACTTAGAACGAAACGCGCACAACCATCTCCGACAAAGCGTCGCGCTGTACTGGTGGTTTTGTACGCGTAGGAGGGGGGGACATACGGAGCGATGGTTCGATGCTGTAGTGTAAGCGAGACAACACGATGTGACGAGCAGTTCCAAGTTGTTGAGCTCGCTGAAAGAAGACACACACACATTCACAGACGGCTCGTCAAAGCACGGTATTTGTATTGGTGTTAGTGAAGCGCGCGTGTAAAACAGAATGCGAACTCTCATCGCAGCGCGTTTCTCCGTGCTTCCTCAAGCTTCCTCATACCCCTCGGCCTGAATCACTCAAAATTTGGGGTCTCATTGTTTGCGTGGATGGAACTTAGTTTTGAAGCTGTTTTCGTATAAATAGCAAGAATCACATCCATAATATTGATTTCTTACATAATTGACCGTAAAAAATGTGTAAATTTGAGAGATAAAAATATTGACCAAAAATGTATTAAGACTGCCGTCTACCCATGCCAGGAAGTGTGTGCGAACTCAATTAGATTTGCGAATTTCGGCCTTTTTTGGTAAATTACTTACAGGAAACTCATTTCTCCCGGAAAAATCTAAAATGTCCTATTTTTACTAATTATATAATTATGGCCACTATAAGTACATCCCTGTCTTGCGTACCTATAATGGCACTATGGTAAAAACATATAAAAATGCGTAAATATGTTGTTAAATGTTGTCATTTAAAGCGCCAACAAAAATATGAGTTTCGTTATAAAAACCTAAGTATTTTGGAAAATGTTCACACATTTCACAAAATATGGGGTTTTTTGTCACTTTAATGGAATGGCCCAATTTTAAAACTTTTATAGCTTTTTTAAAAGACCAGACAACATTTCACAAGCGCATTTTAGAGCCATACCACCACTACATGAACGTTTACTCTATATGGTCTAGATATATTTCAGATCCGGTATGGGAAAGGGATTAACTTCACAATCGGTATGGTTTCAGGATCAGTTACAGGACCAGTAAGGGGTTAGGACCACTTACAGGATCTCATGATTAATCCTAAACCTATACGGGAATAGAATCCTGTCCAGCACCAGAATAAGTTCTATAAAATTTTAGGTTCAACCTGGGTTCGGGATATGTCCCAGTGTAGCATATCTACTATACACAACTTATTATAATACACACTATCAGCTATAGACACATTGTAACACACTTTGGAAAGCCAAACCACACCATTGTAACACATTCATTATAACACATTCAGCAAATCAGATCATACCATAGCAACGCAACCGGAAGAGTTCAGGCCGTCCATTCAAACAAATAACAGATGTGACACACTTATCAAAAACAACCGAAACACACAACATAAGCAGGAACAGTATGTAACCCAAAGCAGGAACAGCATATGCATTAAACCCAAAACAGGAACTTAGTGACAAGAACCATGGTTCTTGTCAACAAAAGACAAACGTAACTAGCTGAGTGAAAACATTAACTTCCAACATAAAACCCGGAACCAAATGTGCGAAACCCTTAACTTCATTTGAGTATAAATAAAACCAATTCCAACCGTGGCAAGTCAGATTCGTTCGGACTGTCAAGATAGGACATTACGCTGCCTAAAATCTTCGCCTTCCAACTTATTTCAAGAGTTTAGTTATGTCCCCCATCCCAAGGTAAGGCTTCTAAACTCCAACGTTTCCAGTAAGGGAAACCTCCTAAAGGTTTCTATGATCGCCTGGACGATCAAGTGTTGAAAAGTCCGCTCGATCGATGTTTTAATCCACCTCGGCTCATGTCAGTAAAAACTGACCTACCGCGACGGTACTCGAAGTACACTTGTACGATCATCGCATTACATGGCGACCATAACATTATCCAAACCCATTACACCAGGAGCTGTTTGAATTATAAATCATTTTCTTTTAATCACTTGGAATTTAAACCACATGTAATTTGCGTTCTCTTTTAAGAAATCCGTTGCACGCATTCTTAGGTTATTATAGGGTAAATGTACCAGTATTGGGCAGGTTAGTGCAGCAGTTTCACAAAAACTGCTCGTACACTTACAATTTTTATTACTTTTCATGTAAGTGACATTAATTTGAACGATAAACTATCGTATTATGTTGAGCTATTTTTTATTTGCCGATTTAAATGTATTTTTTACAGACATTCGTGAAAATACAAACACTGTTTTTGTTCCTATTTTGGTTGGTTTTGGTTTGGCAGTTTGGTCCTATTTTCGGCAGGCTTTGCTCATATTATCGGCAACGCGAAAACGTGTCGGAAAATGTTTTAATATATGGAAATAGATAGACAAAAATGTTTAAAACAGTTTCACACTCTCACTTTCCTAAGATTGGAGTTGAAAAGTACTTAAATTATGATTTTTATGTTGCCTGTTTTGGGCATTTTGCTGGCAATTTTTTTTTTTTTTAACATTTACTGTGTACCTATTTTCGGCAGCATTTAAAGAGAAAAATAACTTGTTTTTCGTGATTTTAAAATTCCAAGCGGGCTAGAATAACTGCTGCAGGCATACAATCTTTCATAAAAAACACACTTTAATTGTGTTAGTGCTCTGGTTATTTTAATAATGAAACCTACCGCACTATTGGCTGACAGCAAATCTGCCGAAAAAATGTGAACTCCGCACATTTTGTTTGATATTTTTTACAATATGCAAGGAAATGATGTGATACTTCGTACATGAAGAACAAATGAGTATATCTTTATTTAAAAAATATGTGTAGAGACTATTTTCAACGCGTTTTTTCGTAATTACACGTTTTTAGTTACCCTACCGAAAACAGGTACACTGCCGAATACTGGTACAGTTACCCTATACCCCGGAAATTATCTTGCATAACACTGTAACCGGGGCAAATTAACTAGTTTATTAAAAAAAATTCTAAAAATTCAAAAATCATTCGGTGGAGACAAAAATTAGAAAATTATGTATTTATTTATTTATTTATTTAAATCAAAATTATCGGGCAGTATGCCTAAATAACTGAATGCTTACAATGTACATGTTTAAAGTATGGCCCTAGAACTAACTTGAATTTACTGACGCAGCTGACTAACGGATTGATTGAAATCTGCTGATAACCCTAACCTATTATAAACATCATTTTGAGCAGTGGATACTTACTTACTTACTTATCCGGCGCTACAACCGCTTTGCGGTCTTGGCCTGCCTCAGGAGTGTCCGAAACCGCTCACCACTCGTCATTATATCGGCTCCTCCATTGTCCTTCCACACATACGGGGCCAAGTATCCTTCTGAGCATCTTCCTCTCGAACGCGGCTAAGAGGGCTTCGTCAGATTTGGACAGTGTCCATGTCTCAGAGGCGTATGTGAGTACTGGTACTATATAGGTACTATATAGTCCCAGCTTCGTCCGTCGCGACAGGTTCTTTGAGGTGAACTGCTTTTTCAGGCTGTAGAATGACCGGTTGGCAGCCAGCATCCTTGCGCGCAACTCAGCTTCCATGCTTTTGTCGTTGCTGACCTTTGACCCCAGATAGGTGAATTCTGGGACGACTTCAAAAGTGCGTTCACCTATCTGTACATCACGCCTACGTAGATTCGGATTATTTATTGGTAGGTCCGCTGATGTTGGCACCATCAGTTTGGTCTTTGCCTCGTTTATCTGCAATCCGAGGTTCTCTGCCGCCTGCTCAATCCCTTGGTAGGCTTCTGCTACATAGGAGAGCCGCAGACCAATGATGTCTATATCATCAGCGTATGCCAGGATCTGGGTTGACTTATAGAAGATGGTTCCCGTAGTCTCCACCCTCGAGTCGCGGATGGCCCTCTCTAGCGCCAAGTTGAATAGGAGACAGGCAAGCCTGTCCCCCTGGCGCAGACCCTTGGTGGTAGCAAAAGGTCCTGAGAGTTTTCCATCCACCCTCACCTGGCATGTGACGTTGGTCATAGTCATTCTAACTAGCCTTATCAGTTTGGCCGGGATTCCAAATGAGCTCATAGCGTCGTACAGTTTTACCCTGGCTATGCTATCGTATGCGGCTTTGAAGTCTATGAAGAGATGGTATGTGTCGTTTCTGTATTCAGCCATCTTCTCCAAGATCTGCCGCATGGTGAAGATCTGATCAGTGGTTGATTTTCCGTTTCGGAATCCTCTTTGATAGTTTCCTACTATCTCTTCGACGTGCGGGACAAGGCGATCCTGGAGGATCAGAGAGAATATTTTATAGGCAGTATTCAACACCGTAATACCCCTGTAGTTGTTGCAGTCCAACCTGTCTCCCTTCTTGTATACGGGGTAGATGATGCCGAGATTCCAATCACAAGGCATCGATTCGCTATCCCACACCTCAGTAACAATTTGATGAGTCTCGTTTTCTAGTCGTGCACCTCCATTCTTGACCAGTTCAGCTGCAATTCCGTCGGTTCCGGGTGCCTTGTTATTTTTCAGCCGACGGATAGCCTTTCGTGTTTCCAGCGGCGGGTCAAGCCTCTCCGAGGCCCTAGGCGTTATTGTAGACGGGGCCCCTTCACCAAATCCATCGACGGGGGGGGGGGGGGGGGGTTGGTTTGGTGTACGAATCATACACTGCAAATTTTATAAGTTTGCTGCAGTTACATTTTTTACTGAAAGCTATTGAGTAATACATGGTTTTCTCGTTTCACTGAATATCAGTAAAACAAATTACTGAAAATGCAGCTATTTATTCTGTCAAAACCACATTTCTGAGCTTCAAAAGAAAACATAATGCGATGCCCACTTGCTTGTGATGAACAAAATTTGATTTGGTAACCGCTTACACCCCGATAAATTTTAGGTGCGTATTTGGTTTGCGGGATTTACGTTTTGGTTGAGAAAAATCTTCACACCACTTTGCTGTTCTTGCTGAAATTTCATGATAACCGTGAGTGCGTACCAAATCAACAAACTTGTTTCGACAAAATACAGTTCACATCTGTATAAATTTTTATGAAACAGAGTTGAACAAGAGCAGCATGGACTACCACCCGCGCATCAATAAAAACCCCAATTTCAATACTTTTTTTCGCCAATTTTTAATCGATATCAATGACTAAACAATCAGTAATATCAGAAAGGCTTTGTGGTATGTTCAAATTTTGGGTACTGTGGATACTGTTTCGAAGCGGACTTTCGACACTTGATCGTCTAGGCGATCATAAAAACCTTTAGGACGTTGGAGTTTAGAGAGATTACCTTGGGTAGGAGGACATAAGTAAATTCCTGAAATGAGAGGTCGATAAATGATGGACGGGCTTAGTCCTATCCTGACAATCCGAACAAATCTGACCTGCCATGATCGGAGTTGGTTTTATCTATACTCAAAAGAAGTTAAAGGTCGGAAAGTTATCGTTTTCGCTAAGCTAGTTACATTTGTCTTTTATTGACAAGAACGATGGTTCTAAACGATATTTTCTTTCCTACTTTACAGTTTCCAGGTCGTATTTCATAATACGGACGATTAAAAATTTAAAATCTTTTAAGATTTAAAATCGTCATCGTGAGCATAACATGAAAACAATATTTTGCTTTTACGTTGGTGTTTACCTTTACAATGAATACTGAATGTCTTGCTTCGAATTACGGCCACTTCATTTTTAATCGGTCAGAGCGATAACTTCTTGAACGCAGGCAAAGAAAATATTTTCATTCGGAAGTAACTGGATATACCTTGTATTGCAGTATGTTTGTCTCAAGTAATCCACGGACCACAGGTTGGAGACCACTGCTTTAGATCAGCTGCTTTCTAAATGATCGAGCGGTGAGGGCCAGAAGAATGCATTTTTTTACACATATATTATTATATTATTACAGTTAATGCCCAAATAACTGGTTTATGATTTTAAACAATGCGATTGGTTATTGGTTTTCTTAAATTATTACATCATCCAAGCAAGTTTCAAATTCATTTTATTAAATAACTAAAATTGATTGTAAAGATTCTTCAATTAAGAGTCTGCAGCATACTGTGCAAAAGTCATAAAAAGTTCAAAACAATTAAGCAAACTCGCAATATCGCTTCTGAATGTACCCTTCTTTCCATGTTGCAAAATGTTTTCAGGATATATCTGAAGATGGTACAAAAACCTTAACAGCTGAAAAATTATCGAGACAAACGTACAATCGTTCAGTACTATTATGAGGCCACGGACAAGTAAGGCCAGGTCAGACCAATTGATAGTGCATTTCTTTTAAAAAAAGCTCCAAGAAAATCGTTGCATCCTTAAAAAGCAATAGTGTGTAACCATTGTTCTCGTAAAATCAACAGTCAGGTTTTTATGGAATTATTCGTTTCTATTTTCTAATTTCTCCTCAAATTTGACCATATTGATTGGTCCGACAATCCATGTTATGGTGATCAAATTTGGAATAGTTCAACGATATGAATTGTCATATTAAAATATGTTCAGTTAATTTGTAATGAATAGGATCTTCCTATCTTTCAAAATCGCGCAAATATTTTCTCGGGCCTGACTGCATATTGTGGCGGGCCGGACTTTGCCGACCGCTGCCGTCAAATTTTACGCGATCATTCATATCGATATTTCCTTTCCGTCGACCCTTCCAAATTTGACCCAAACCCTTCAACAGCTTGCTTTTCCACCATCACTTCGTCCAGTCCCCAAAAGAAAGCAGGGGCACGAGTTCTTAGTTTTTGCGTGATAACATGGACACAGGCCAAATTAAAAAGCGCACACATCGACATCGGAATCGATTCTCGAATGAAACCTTTACATATAAAAAGAACGTGCTTGGTGTCAGCCAATTTTTCTTGCTAATTTCTCCGGCTACGAACCGTTGTGTTGAGATCGGTTTCGGAGCCTTTTAATGTCGTATGTGCAAGTAGTTTGCGTGAGGCATCTCTTGTAACGGATTTTCGTTTTACCCAACTCGCGCGTAACGTTCAATGCATTGGGCCAACGATGATGAAATGATATTGTTTTGAGCTGTGGGCATGTATCGCAGCGTTCTACGCTTCCAAATAAGGTGCACGTGTTAAACAAAAATATTGCACATGTTAAAAAGACAAATGTTTTCTGCTTCTGATAGTAAAATGCTTCTGATAAATAAAATAAATATGCTTCTGATAGGTCTGGAAGTAATAGTAAATCTGATTGTAAACATAACCCCCGGAGGGAAAATGGGGGTATATTGGGTTGACAACACCAAATGGAAGGGGCCCCTCAATCGACGGGATCATCAACGGGGCCCCCAAATGGCCGAGGCAATGGAGATTGTTCTTCGTATTATAGCTGTATATGGCTGTATGTAGATGCAGCTGTAACGGTTTTTGGTCTTGTTGTATTCGCAAAAATTGAAATAGTCGATAAAAACCATATATAAATGAACATGGTCCATAGGTTCCTTGAGTATTTTTATACCCTTCCCCCCTTCCTTCTAACTGAAACCTTTCCCATTTCCCCTTCTCTTCGGTCCAGAAACTTGATGTGTTCGATTAGGATCAAGAATGAAAATTTTAGTTTTTGCATTAAAAGACACACACAATCCACTATCCCAGGCCAGGAATGTGAATACCATTTTTCGTGTGAAAACAGCTGTCTGCTTTCGGCACACAATCGCAAAGCGGTAGCAGGGACCCCGTATACAAGAACAGGACGGTTCATCCCAGCCAAGAGCGCACACAATGACATCGATTTAACCATTTCTCGAATGCCCAAGCGAATGAAAATGGCACTTTTCGGCTGTGTTTTCGATTGACATTTCGTGCACGATTTGACAAACGAAATCGTGTACGAGATTCAGACTTTTTTCGGCACATAACCACAACCGCGTGCAATGGCATATTTGCTATCTTCATCGCACGTCTAGCGTTAGACATTTTGAGGTTAAATAGTTTTCACATTGTTGGTTTTTATATGAATGATACGATACGAAAGAACACAACTGATTTAAATACAAACTAAACATAATACACAAAAAGAAATACACATAACCTGCTTCAACGCTTGGCTTGGAGAGCGAAATGGTTCGAAAGGAAGAACCACACATACAGTCATATATTGCTTGTCAAATTATGAGAGTGTATGAGTTATCGTCCGAAAATTTCCGCTTGGGTGAAACCTCAACCCACTGAAGCACCGTTGACCAAACGACCTTCCTAGGCTTTTTTAAGCGACGCGAGCTTGGTGTCAAATTTTCGTGTTAATTTCTCCGGCTACGAGCCGGTGTATTGAAATTTTGTTTAGAGTCCTTTAAATGTTTGTCTGTGTATGATGTGTGCTTGTGGCTGTTGAAACAGGTTTTCTTTGTGGTTAAACGCAGCGTTCTGTTCTGTGTTCCGTGCATTGGATTTTAGCAGCAAGTGTCTCCGCGTTTTTTTTTTTGGTGAGCTCGTGCACCGACCATCCACACCAAGACACCAAATGCACGGGGCCCCTTATTGACGGGGGCCCTTACCGACGGGGGCCCTTACCGACGGGGCCCCTTCATCGAAGAGTCCACATAATAGTTGGGGCCCCGTAAACCACCTTTGAGTTTTAGTTTCAGCATAGCTGTAACGGTTTTTTATCTTGTCTTCACGCAAAAAGTTGTATGTAAATAGTGATAAAACATCATTTTAATATTAACATGGCACAGTTTCTTTTTGGACATATAAATACCACCCCTTCCCGATTTCCCCTATTTGTCAGTTGACCACAAAAGTTGAGTAGGGCCCCGCGTGAAAATTTAAGGTTTTGCGTTAAAAGCAGGAACGCTCCACGATCTCAGGCTTGAGATATGAATACCATCTTTCCCGTGAAAACAGCTGTCTGTTTTCGGCACACATCCGCAAAACAAGTATAGGGGCCCCCAGACAAGCGCAGGCACGTTTCATCCCAGCCAAATTGAAAAGTGCACACATCGATATCGATGGAATCGTTTCTCGAATGAAACCTCTACCCACTGGAGCACCGTTGCTTGCTTGATGTTAGTCAATTTTTCCTGCTAATTTTACCGGCTATGAGCCGGTGTATTGATATTGTGTTTCGCGGTCTTTAAACATTTGTTTGGGTGTGTTGTATGCTTGTGTTGTGTAACGGGTTTTCGGTGGTAGTTAAGCGCAGCGTTCTGTGCATTCCATTTTAGCAGCAAGTTGCTCTGCGTGGTTGTGGGTTTGGATGTCTCGTGCACAGGCCACCCACACCAGCAAAAATTGACGGTTTCTCGCTCTGTCCAATACTTTGCGCCAACGATGATGAGGTATTGATTTGAGCTGTGCGCGCGTGGCGCAGCGCAGCTTTGATGCAAGTATTGGCAGATTTCTTAGAACATTTAATGTGCTGCTTTGAGTAGTATGGGGCCCCGGTTTTCTGCAGTTCGGGGCCCTCGATAAAATACAGTGAGTAAAGCGATGGGAAAAATGAATTAATTAAAAATGTGTCTTTTTGAAATAGATGGTAAAAGTCCCATCCAGAGGGGGGGGGGGGGGGGGGGTTGTAGAATGGGTACGAAGTCGAACATCCACAATGACGGCGATACGAAGTCGAACATCCACAATGACGGGGCCCCTGGCGGCCGCCTAGTTCCCCCACCGTTTAACGCGCCACTGCGTGTTTCTTCTATGCTAGGTGGCAGTAGCATGACACTATCTGCTAGTGGCGCTTCTAGCTGTTCGTTTAACTGGTCGTTGAGTAATTCATCAAAGTACTGAGCCCACCGCGAGAGGTCCTCTGGCTGGTTACTAACCAGATCTCCATCCTTGTTGCGACAGCAGGTTACCTTTTTCCCGTTTAGACAAGAGAGAACCTTTTATAGGACATACGATAGACAGAGCACCAGTACCTACGTATGCAGATGGATTTTAACCACTTAAACTCTCTTGTGCCTCAAGAAATACTGGCCGGATCGCCCGCTAGAGCATTACTTCAACCAGCATTCCTTTGGTCAACATCGACCACGGCGCCGCAATGCTATGACAGTGGTGTCTGTCAGGCGTATAGAACATTACACCCCGCGCCCAGGTCCCGAGACCCGGAGGGCCATCTCTCCTAGGTGTCAGGCACCTCATCGCCGCACATGGTATCTCAGTGAGTGTGCCATCCACCTAGTATAATGTCAAAGTCCGGTGTTTGACCAGCTGGCCACACCGGGGCTGACAACCGCAGACAAGCTCACCATCAAGGTCCCTCTACTCGTAAGTCGGGGGACCAAAGAATAGAGACATGTGTGCGTATGGTCTTTGGCATCTCAGCTGATTCCCGCACGTTCCGAGGGGAATGGATCTTCGTCGATGTATCGGCCATGTCAGTTATCCTCATTCATGCTGATTCCCGCACGTTCCGGGGAAGTCTCTTGGCTTGCTGCTTCTTGGTTTTGGAGTTCTCTGTCGCTGTTGCCTCTGTAGCTGCATTGGAGATTGTACTGATTTTCCATCACTTCGTGGACGTACTCTGCGACTCGATTCCACGTTACTTCGTCGCTGCACATGATGTTGATTGCGTTTTCGACGTCGAAATCGGCTTGAAGATCTTGCTCCAGTCGTAACCTCGTCAGAAGATACATGCCGCAGATGAAGATGGTGTGCTCTGCAGTCTGATTCTCGTCGCCGCAGGCCGGACATACGGGTGATGGTACATACCCCATTCGGTGAAGATGAGATCTGAAGAACCCATGGCCTGATAGGAACTGGCTCATATGGAACTCGATGTTTCCGTGTCTCCTGGTGATCCATGGTTGGATGTTGGGTATCAATCGTCTTGTCCAGGAGCCTGAAGTGGTGGTCGACCATTCCCTTTGCCAAGCTTCTACAGAGTATGGTCGTTCAGCTATCCTCGCCAGTTTGCTGCTTACTCCCGTTGTGATGCTTCGTTGTCGAACTCGGTAGTCTTCATCGATTAGTATGTGGAGCGGCATCATGCCTGCTATGACACAGGCTGCATCGTGAGAGGTGCTCCTAAATGCGCTTATCACTCTGTTCACTAATGGTCTATGGCACCTCCGGAGCCATTGCTTCCTGCACTCAAATTTCAGTGACTCAGCCCATATTGAGGAGGCATATCTGATGCCTGCAATGATGGTGTTTGCTATAATTCGACGTCGGCTGCTTCTTGGTCCTGATCGGTTGGGCATCATTCTCACTAGGGCGTTGGTGTTGGTCACCGCTCTCTCAGCGACATACTTGATGTGCTGAGTGTATTCTAGGCGATCATCAATCATGATGCCCAGATACTTCAAGTGGCGCGATGATCTAATTGTGTGTCCTTCGACGATGATCTGTGATTCTTGTCTACTTCTGTGTGAGCTTACTAGGATGTACTCCGTCTTCGATATATTTAGTTGAAGCTCCACTGACTCCATCCATTGCCGAATGATGTTGATGGATGTTTCGATCGTGTTCTCCAGATCGTCTATTCGGCTTCCGACAGCTACTAGAACTATATCATCAGCGAATCCGATGAGTGATGCTCCATCATACAGCGTTAAGCCGAGCACCTCGTTGTACATTAAATTCCATAAGGTGGGTCCCAGCACTGACCCTTGGGGCACTCCAGCTGTTACGACTCGTTCTCGATTTCCTTCGTTGGTTTCATAGAGCAGCACGCGGTTCCGGAAGTAATTCCCTATGATGTCATAGAGGTATTTGGGTATGTTGATTCTCTGTAGAGACCTCGCTATCGCCGTCCAGCTCGCGCTATTAAATGCATTTTTCACGTCAAGTGTCACTACTGCACAGAATCGATTAGCACCTCGATTTCGAGCTCTGGATGCACTTGCTATGCTTAAGACCTTTTCGATGGCATCAGTCGTTGCTCTTCCTTTCCTGAAACCATATTGGTTTTCGGATAACCCTTGTACTCTCTCGATGTGGTTATTCAGTCGGTGGAGTATTACACGTTCTAAACCTTTAGCTACTCCATCAATCAAACATATCGGACGTGATGAGCCGCTTTCTCCCGGTCGTTTCCCTGGTTTGGGAATCGAGAGCACGAGCCTCTGTTTCTTCCAGTTGTCTGGAAATACACCAGTATCGAGGCATCTTTGGTAAACTTTCTTGAAGATTGTCGGCTCCTCAATCATCGCTGTTGCCAAAGCAGCGTTCGGTATTCCATCTGGACCTGGTACTTTCCTGGATTTAAGCGACCTTCCGATGTTTCGGATTTCCTCGTCTGTCACACTTTCCGGGTTTTCTTGACTTGTCGTTGGTTGATGTGTCGGCCAGTCTGTGACAGGATGGCTCGGAAATAGTTCGTCAATAATGGTGTTGAGTTTCTCGGGGTCCAACTCTTTGGGCACTCTGTTTCCTCCAACCATTCGCTTCAAAATTACATAGACCTCGCCGAATAGAATGATGTCAGACATGTTTACAAGTCTGTACCAGGTCGCTTTTTTTGTCCTTTTGATTTCTCTCTTAAGCGCATTCCTGGCAAGCTTATATTCCCTCCTTTTGTCTGGGAATTCAGGAGTGTCATACGCCCTTTGGGCAACTCTGCTTGCGGCTTTACTTTTCCTCCGAAGGTCTGCTATCACGGACGTCCACCAGTAGACGCCCCTCCACCTGCACGTTTTCTTCAGCCTGGACATGGTAGCATCACATGCTTTATCTAGGGCTTTAACCAGGTCATCGGGCGTGTCAACTCTCATCTCATGCAGGATTCTATCTAGTGCCGCAGCAAAAAGTTCCTTGTGATAAAGGGTGGTTTTCCATCCCTTCTTCGCATTGTCTCGGGGACTAGGTGTTTGTTCTTTGCCAATCGTGATAAGTATCCCAATGTGGTCTGAATTCATATAGTCCGGCAGTACTTCCCATCCTGTCGTCTCCATTAGAGATTGGCTCACGAACGTTAGGTCAATTGCTGACTTTCTCTCTGGTGTAACGAATGTGTCTTGACCGTTGTTCATTAGCACCATCTCTAATCCGGCGAAGGCTGCTAATAGTGTATCGCCTCTCAAGCGCTGTGACTCTCCTCTTGCTCCAAGGGTGTTTGCCCAGCTTGAAGACCATGCATTGAAATCCCCTGCCACAACAAACTTGGACGATCCGCTGACGGTCAAAACAATATTATCGAGCAGTTCCTCGAATTCCTGCACAGTCCAGCTTGGGGGGGCATAAGCACTAACGATGAGGATGCCTCCCACCTCTACGGCTAACATTCCTCTCGATGCCTTGTTGACGATCTTCTGAATGGGTAGGTTTCCACATGTCACTATTGCTGCCAACTGGTCCTCACTATACACTATGTTGTTGTTGTGTCGTTGATTTTTTACCGGATCAGCAACAATAAACAAATCTACTTCTCGTTCACGAGCGGTTTGCCACATAAGATTAAAGGCCGCTCCGCAATGGTTTTGGTTATGCTGTATTAATTTAACCATGTTGTTGTCGTCTAGCTATCCGGTTGGGACATCTGAGGCTGCCAGTGATGTGGGGCTCAACCATATCCTCACGGCAGTCGAGGCACGTCATAGCGTTTGGACACTCTCTGATCTTGTGTCCCTCTTGTCCACATTTAATGCAGAGCTTGCTTCGATCCTGGCCAGTACATTCGAAGCCCTTGTGACCCAGTTTCCAGCATTTGAAGCATTTAACCTGGACTGTAGCCTCTCTCAGGCTGCATACACACCAGCCAACTTTCAACTTGCCTGGATTGAGGACACGCTCTTTCGCTGACAGGGGCACTCTAAACGTAGCCTTTTGTGTACCCTTAGTTCTTGCTTCTCGGACCTTGATTTCCTTATGATCGACGTCTATCTCCAGCTGTTGCTTGAGGGCTTCAGCGATCTCCTCAGCAAGGGTGATTTCATCAAGATGAGTGATTTCAATCATCACCGAGGGAGCAAGCGTTCGGACGTTCGCCTTGTCCTTCAAGGCATTTTTGATGCCTGCTTCAACCCGCACCGCTTCCTTGCCTCGCTTCAGAACTAGCAGCATGTCGCCGTTTTGAGTTCTTCGTACCTTGGCAACCTGGTCGCCAACATCCTTGAGGGCATCGTCATGGGTTAGTCCTTTTAGTACTTTCGCCAGGTCTATGTTTTCACACTTCTCAATGACCACTGCTTCGGGTTTTGGAAGTGATCGCTTCTTTTTCTTTTTCTTGGGCTGTTTGCTTTGACCCCCACTACTCTTCGGAGTTTCTCTCTGCGCGGATCTTTGACGCGCATTGTTGTCTCGCTTGCGGGCCTCTTTTGGGACTCGGCCTTTTCTAGTTTGCGGCACAAAGGGGGCATCTTCTGCCAGTTCACTTGGCTGAGCCGTTTGCACTTCAATTTCTTGAGTGCTCTTCTGTTTGAGCTGCTTTTTCAACTCGCTCATTTCTTTAATCATGGACTCCATGAACTCAATCATCTGAGCGATCATGCCGTCACGAAGGTCCTCAATCTCCAGGTTGTTCGCGTAATTCTTGAAGCGCTCGAGTTGTGCTTTGTGCGAGACTTTTCTCGGTGCTTCGTTCTCCTCAGCCTTTGAGGCTTTCTTATAACTCTTTTTGAGCTTCGAGATAAACTCTTCAATGAGCCGCTCGTGCTCCTCATCTTCAACATTTTTCTTGGGTTTTTGTTTTCTTGCTTCCATTGCTGTTGGGTCCAAACTTCAATCCGCTATCCTTGTTCGCCACTATAGTCCCCTTGTTGATGCCCCGTGGTTGGCTTTGGTTCAGGGAGCTCCACGCGAGGGTTGGCTCACTACCCTTATGAGGTGTGAGCTCAGAGCCAGGCAGGGTTAAGCAGGGCCGAAGCTCACCTGCACCTATAGTTGTCGGTTTGCTAGGCCGACAACAAACTTAGAGCGCTACCGAAGACTCGCCAGGTTTTAATAGGACGGGAACGAATCACTCATTGACCCTCACGCCGTTTCAAGAAAGTTTCACCCGTCCTTACTAAGGGATCAGTTTGAGTTTTTCGCCAGCCCGATAACATTCATCTATGGTTTACGTCCAATACATTAGCCTGATCCATAGCATGGTCTGCATCCACTACCAAAGCGTGCCGCCATCGTTAGCTCAGAGCCTGTCCAAGGACGAACTCCTACCCCGCCCGGCACCGCGAGGAGGTGATGGTCGGACTTTGCCGGGCACAGCAGGTTACCTTAGGTACAACGTTGTTTCGGTGACCTGCTATCGCTTGGTAAAACTTTCGTGTCGGTCCGTACGCCTCTCTGGTTTGCTCGAGTTCCCGCATGTTTTGCTCTTCCAAAGCATGCTTCTTGGAGCGGTGAACTCGTTTCTCTTCGCGTCTGAGCCGTGAATATTCCTCTGCGCATGCCCGCGTTCTATGCCGTTGCTGCATTGCTCGGTATGCAGTATTCTTACGTTCGGTCACTAGTCTACATTCATCGTCGAACCAGCCAGATTTGGTGTTGCCACGACGTGGTGGTAGTATATTTCTTGCACAGTTTATTATTTTTGTTTATAGAGCGTTCCACCTCTCGCTCGTAGTTTCATATCTGTTTTCTGGTAGTAGAGACTCGTCTAAAGCGGCTTTGAATTCCTGTTGGACAGTAATGTCCCTTAGAGAGTCCGTGTTGAGCCGAGGCTGCGTGTTTTCTCCGCCCCCATTGGCGCGGGGGTGGGCGATTCTACAACGTATCACTAAGCCAACCAAGTAGTGATCGGAATCGATATTGGCTCCTCGATAAGTTCTGACGTTTAACAGGCTCGACTGTCGTCGGCGGCTTATTAACACGTGGTCAATTGAATTGGAGCAGTGGATAATTGGCACCAAAACCAGTCGATCTAAAAGGGCTTCTTAGTAGCTTTCTACTTCTAAGACCTCTAGAGGGAGTAGAAAAGCAAATAAAATTTAAATTTTAATGTCAGGTGCATCAAAATCTCCAATTAATAATTTGTGCATAAAAGTTATTTGAGCAGTAGTTCTCCTATGCTGTAAAGTCTCTAAGCTAAATAATAAACAGCGAACATTATACGAAGGACGTGGAATTTGGTTTAACCAGGGAAGACGATGAAACGATTTTTCTATGTATGTAATCTGATGGGGACACCAAACTACACTGGCAAATTCCAGGATGGGACGGACTAAAGAACAATATAATGTTTTTAATGAACAATCCTAATAGTTTAAGAGCTTTAGTGACGATACTTTGATAATGGCTAGATAAACTAAGCTTACTGTCTAAAATAACTCCTAAGTCCCGAACCTGAGAAAAACGTGGAACGCTCTCTTCATTGATTTTGTAGTTATAAATAATAGGATTTTTTTTCTTTGAGAATGTTTTACATTTGCTAACATTAAGTAACATTTCATTATTAAAACACCATGCAGAAAAATAGTTTAACGAGTCTTGTAACATTTCACAGTCGTCAGAATATTTAACAGGTAGGAACATTTTTAGATCGTCAGCATATAATAACAATTTAATATGAGGAATAGCGAACACGACATTGTTAATAAATATAATAAATAGTAAAGGTCCTAATATACTCCCTTGAGGAACAGCAGATAAATTATGGAATGTGTTCCATAACTCACATAATACTCAATCGACATTATGTTTTCGAACAGTTTACTGCACGCACATAATATTGAAATTCCTCTATAATTGCACACATTAGTTTTATCAGATTTTTTCTAAATAGGAAACATTCACGATGATTTCCAAAGACGCGGGAGCCATTTCCATTGCAAGGGGAATATTGGCAGGACCAGGTGCGTAGGAAAGCTTCAACAACGAAATAGCAGATTCCACCTCATCATCGTTGATTAGTGGTGTGCATAAATTAACCTCATCATTTATGAAGGATAAAGCCGATGTTGAGTTATAGTCAATCGTTGGTGTACCGTCCCGTGATCTTCAACATTTGGCCAAACGTAGTGCAGAATTTGTCCATGGTGGATGAGCACGAACATTAAACCGTTGGATGAATTGTTCAAACAATTCATTAATTTGAGAAACAAAATTCAGCCACACTGTCGTTCATGTCGTCATAATCAGTGATAGAGTCCCAGTTGACTTGGTTAAGTGCAGAAACGGAATCAGTGAAATCAGTTCGTCTAAAATTGAAATCTGCTTGACGTGGGGGTTGAGATGACGGTACACTGCATTGCGGGAGGGTGAAGTATGTAAGTAACGCTGGATGATGTCCATCAGGTTCAACAATACTTTCGATGCATAATTCGATTGGCCTCATATAATCAGCAACTTTGTAATTCCCAAACACTAGATCTAACATATTGTTATTGTGGTTTAGAACAGTGTTAAGTTGGCGGAGACCTTCAAAGCTTAGTTCATCGTTCAAAATTATGATTATGATGTGACCTACAAGGAAGGTAAAGCAAACGTAGTCACCGATGCCCTTGTAGCATATCTGCTATACAGAACTTATTATAATACACACTATCAGCTACACACATCGTACATCGTATCAGTAACACACATCGGAAAGCCAAATCACACCATTGCAATACATTCATTATAACACTTCAGCAAATCAATGCACACCATAGCAACATACCTAGACCATACCGTCCATAGAAAAAACCATTGAGACACATTTATCGAAAACAACCGAAACGCGCAACATAAGCAATTCAAGCGTACCGCAGCAAAGTGGACAAACTAGGTGAACCGAGAACGCATAGCAACTTATTGCTAAAAGCGCAGTATAGGCAATGATCGACGTACGCACTCGTTCTTTAGCTAGAACAGTTGAAACATTCCAGAACCTTTGTAAAACACTAAAAGCGCAGCATAGGCACAAATTAACAAACACCCCACACCATTTCAATTTATAAATTGATACCAATAACAATAACTGTTAACACGAGGTCCCTAATTGACAGCCAAAGCTGTTATTGTTATTGGCTGTGACAGCTATTCGAACAGCATATTTTCGAATCATCCGTTCGAATGGCGCAAAGCTTTCGAAATGCTTCTAACGCGAGACAGCCGTTGGATAGAAGAGCATAACCAGTTTGCGCATTAAATGGACGAATCAGAAAATAGGTCGGCCGCGGTCAGCATAAGGGTCAACTGAGGTCGTTAAGAAAAAGGGACGCGCGCAAGCGTAAACAAAGTTAGTAGCAAAATCAAGAGCAAAGGAGAATCTGCGGAAAACGTTTTTTAAAGTGTCGAAATATAAAACAGTTCCCACTATTAAAAGGAAAATTTCGCCAAGAGTTTTATTTAAGCCCTTTACTTGATTGATCGTTGCAACAATCTTTAAAAAACCTTTTCATTTAAATTTTCGATCTTTCTTGAAAATTTTGCGTTACAAAATGCCCGCGAGTAAGTGCGAGTGTGTGAAGTGCGATTCGCCAAACGACATCGATGATATGGTGCAACGTCAAGATTGCAAAAAGTGGTGTCACTTTAGTTGCGCTGGAGTTGGTGAAAGTGTGGCAGAAGAATACTGGGTGTGCGAAAAGTGCGTAGGAAAAGGGCCAGGACCGTCGATGAAGACGAGGCGCACAGTGCGGCAAAGAGTGAGAAAGCGATGGCGGTTGTTGCAGGGCCAAGCCAGCAGCCCGATCCTCCTAAAAGTTCAGAGAGATCGGAGTCGATGTCTGGTACTAGCGAAGAACCATCGGCTAAGCCTCTTAAAATCCCTACCGTCACAACAAGCCACTCGAAGAAAACCGCCTCCAACTCTTCGCGTTTGTCGGCTCAAGTGGCTCTCCAACGTTTGGAAAAGGAGCAAGCGCTGCAAAAGCAGTTATTACTGGCAGAAAAACAGAAAATGGAGGCCGAGATTACGGCGAAGATGGCCAAGCTGCAGTTGCAACATGAAATCCAACGCAACGTTTTGGAAGACGAGCTGGAGAACCTATCGGTTTATTCATCAGCCACTAAAACCGACAGAACAACTGAATGGGTGAAGCAACAAAGGCAGAAGCAGCAAGGAACATCATTAGCTCAAAGAGAAGTTGAGCCCTCATCGCAGCATATGCCGCAGGCAAGCTCGTCGACCCCGATAGTGACGCTGCGTGAGACTCCTTTGCGAGCGACAACGCAGAGCATCGCGCGAGATATGTACCCGAAAAAGTTGCCTATCTTTTCGGGATGCTCGAAGGAATGGGCAGTGTTTCTCAACTGCTACAACGAGTCGACAAGAGCATGCGGGTATACGGACGGCGAAAACACCATACGGTTAGTAGAGTGTTTGAAAGGCCCCGCTCGAGATGCCGTTCAGTCAAAGCTAAGACTGCCCAACGCCGCACCTCTTATCATCAAGCGACTGGAGAAGCTGTTTGGAAAGCCGCCTCAGCTAATAAGGCAGCTTACGGATAGTGTGCGGAGGTTAGATCCACCAAAACCCGAACAGTTGAATAGCCTGATCACGTTCGGGCTAGAAGTGGTGAACTTGTGTGACCACCTGACGCTCAGCAACATGAAAAGTCACTTTAACAACCCTGAGCTTCTAGCAGACTTGGTGGAAAAACTCCCCGCTACGAGGAGGCTGGAATGGTCTCGGTTTAAAAACAAGTTTGCCGAGCTAACTATTAAACACTTCGGGGAGTTCATGGCGTATGTCCCCCCCCCCCCCCCCCCCCCCCCGAGCAGATCATCCAAGGACGTCTAGGAGTTTCCACTCACACGTCCACTCACAATCTGCCAAAACGGAAGCAAATAGGAGTGCTTCAAGCGCCTCACAATTCAGTAACGTCAAGTGACTGGTTTGTGACATTCGTTGACACGTTGCCAAACATTGTGAGCTGTTCAAACGGATGGATGTGGATGAGCGGTGTGAAAGCGTATTAAGGCTACAACTCTGCTCGACCTGCCTTAACAAACACGGGTCTAAGCCGTGTAGATCACGATTTTTGTGTCGTGTACCAGGACGCAGCGGACGACATCATACTTTGCTTCATCGTGGCCAAAACACCCAGCAGGTGCACTACCAAACGCACCACGACTCTAGACAACCCGCAATTTTCCGCATCGTCTCAGTGACAGTCTACAACAAAGGGTGAGCCGTGGATGCTGTAGCTTTCCTGGACGAAGGATCATCCGTCACCCTGGTGGAAGCTGAATTAGCTTCAAAGTTGGGACTTGACGGAGAAGTGGAACCATTGGAGCTCTGCTGGACAGGTAATGTGACCAGGAGGGAATCTACATTGCGACGAGTGAGCTTCCAGATATCGGTGAAGGGGGAAGGGCGGCGCTATTCTATAGCAGCCGCCCACACAGTGAAACAGCTAAGTCTACCGTCCAATAACGTGAATTACGACGCACTGATAAGATCTTTTCTACACTTGCAGCACCTTCCAACGTCATCCCTGGACCACCGGAAACCATCGTTGCTGATCGGTCTCAATGATGTGGATTTGATCCGACCTCTGGAAACTCGGTTCGGTCTACCCAACGAACCCATCGCAGTAAGGAGCACCCTGGGCTGGGCCATCTACGGGCCAAACAACGGGAAGACAGGAAGAACGATGCTGGGAATGCATCAAATTCCCCAGCAACTAGAAGAGAGTTCCCGCGGAAAAGTCTGCGACGAGGGAACGCAATACGATCTTCTACAAGAGATCCTACCGGAGAGCTCCCGCGAACCCCATCGCGATGAGGGAGCTAACACGGATCTACAGGAGGAATTGGTGATTCCACAACAATCGGTGAGCAAAACACACTACCTACATACTCTACCGGTTAAGATAACAGTAGATAAATGTGCCCGCGATGTACCTCGCGACGAGGGTACAGAAAAGGTAGAAGTTGACCGCGAACTAAACGAATTGCTACGACAACAATTCTTGTTAGACGATGTAGGGACGTTTACTGGCCCGATTCCGGAGCCCAAAGATATAGAGAGAGTAAAAACTATTTTAAAAAGCACCTCATTTAAGATAGGCGGTAGGTTTATAACCGGCTTACTTTGGAAAAATGATAGTATTTGCTTCCCAGACAGCAGACCGATGGCCTTGAAACGACTGTTTGCTCTGGAGAAGAAGTTAGAAAAAGACCCTGAACTTAAAATAGAGGTACATAAGCAGATTAGGGACTATGTGGAGAACGGATTTGCCCATATTGCGTCACCAGAAGAGCTCCGTTCAGCTGATCCAAACAGAGTATGGTACCTTCCTCTTAACATCGTGTCGCATCCAAAGAAACCAACAAAAAAATGGCTTGTTTGGGATGCTGCGGCAAAGGTAGGTGGGATGTCCTTGAACTCACAACTCCTAAAAGGTCCTGACTTACTAGTAATGCTTCCTCGAGTTTTATGCACATTCAGACAAAGACGAATTGCGTTTGGAGGAGACATAGAGAAGATGTTTCACCAAATTCGCATTAAAAAGGAAGATACACACAGCCAGAGGTTTTTGTTCCGATTTGAAAAGGACCAAGATCCAAAAAAATACCTCATGGAGGTAGCCACCTTTGGAGCTACTTGCTCCCCCTGCTCAGCCCAATACATAATGCATCGTAACGCAGATGAATGTGCGAACGAATATCCGATAGCAGCTGCTGCTATAAAACGATCCACATATATGGATGATTATTTCGACAGCTGCGATACACGAGAAGAAGCCATCGAGCGTGCAAAATAAGTTAGATTAATTGGCTAAAGAGTAGAGAAGGCCCCGGGAATGTTGTACGATAGCCAGGTGAGGGCATTGCGTAGCACATACGCAAACCCCGATATCGTGTATGCGGATTGCATAAGATATGGCGTATAACGATTGAAATGTAAATTTAAATTTTCGTTGGCGGTTATTTGCTTGAAATGTTTCGATTTTAATTGAAATTTGTACTTTGACTACCATTTCTAGTGATTAGGATTATAATAAAAAAATAAAAAGAGAACAGCAAAGCCATTTTGCTCCAGTACCTATTATTTTTTCATAATCTCTTTACTTAAACTCTAGTGAAGTTTGACGCTGAGTTACTTTCCTGTGGCTGTATGATTGCTTTTTGCGTAGGATGTATGCAGTAAGATGACTAAGTTTTAAGTTCTTTGAGCAGAAAGGAAAGATTAATTTTTATTTCGTTACTTTCCGATGCTTTCCGATTCCGAATTTTTTATATATACCGCTATAACAATGTCACGGCAACATTTTCTCGCTCAGAATTGTTCAGTTTAAATAAAAATAAAAATTTAATTTGGTTTTGGCTATAAAATTAATTACTTTTTAAAAGCGTTCCGTTAATATTCGTGTATCAAAAAAGTTATTTTTGAAATAAAGACTTACAGGATTAAACAGACTCACACATCACGCAGTATTAGTATCACATAACCCAGGGGTCTCCTAACTTTTCAATTCGCGGGCCGCATTGTTTCGCAAATAACGTTGTTGAGGGCCATTTTGACGTTACTTTTGGTAATGAGAACGTTTAAATCTCGTTTTCATATGAAAATACTTAATGAATATTTAAAAAAAAACTGCATTTTCTTTTATAGTACCTTGATTTTTGGCATGGTTTAGTAAAAATTAAAAATTTGATGAAAACTGTGAAATTAATAAGATATTTACATTATCCTTTGCAACATCACCGCGGGCCGCATTATAGGCTCTCGAGGGCCGCATGCGGCCCGCGAGCCGTAGTTTGGAGACCCCTGACATAGCCTGATGGTCAGTAAGTATCGCAAGATCCACCGATGTTGCATCAACAAATAAACAAAAAGGAAAACCACTGCACTTGTTAGCTCCATGTCTGGTCATAACCCATTATGGTGTCAGGATCAGTTTCAGTTCTGATATATAATTGGAATCAGTTCCATGGCCACTATGGGTTAGTCAGTTCTAGAAACGATAGAAAAAGCTTCCAGGATAAAAATTGGGTCAGGATCATTTCCAGGACCGATATGTATTCAGTGTAAGTTTATGGAATGAGTTCGGGATCAACTTATCGTCTTTGGTAGTACGATCGGTATGGGGTTAGTTCTAAAACCGGTACAGGTTTGGTAGCATTTCTAGGACCGGTATGAGACCAAAATCTGTACCCGGACAGGTGTCGGATCTGATGAAATTAAAAGACTGTTTTAGCGTCATAATCAGCATCAGTAAGTGGGCCTCATGAGTATTTTGTATTTTAGAAGCACATGGGAAATGCGTTGTTTAAAATGTGCACACCCTAATACCTTTTATAATTACCCTATTAATTATATTACGTAGCTCAGTGACTAGTGCAGTTGAAAAAAGAAAATGAATTAAAAACTAATTTATGGTATCCTTATTAAATAGTCAATAAATCGCTGTTATACTTTAAATGATATAACAAAACGAAAATGTTTAACACAAAGGTTTATTCTTCTACATACAGTCATGTTGATATTTATTATTGTGATCTGTTTTGAATAGTGGTAAATTCTGTATCTCACTCCCTTTGTTACCAGTTTTGATTTGAATTTTCTGTTAATGAAAATGACTGTCAATGTTTCAGTAAATTTTTTTTGTTCATGGAATGTATGTGTCAGCCATGGTTAGTTAAACAAAAATTAAGACTAACATAAAAAAAAACAAGCTGGTCTTAAGAAATAGAAACAAAAGGTGATTCGATGTGAAGTATGTGAGTTCAAGGAGGCATGGAAGTCAAAAAGATGGAAGAGCTTATTGCAACGTCGAAGATAGACAAAAAACGGATCAAAAGACCCGCCATTCGTTTCAGCACAGCTGCCACATTGTTTAAAATATTAATTCATTCCTAGTTTTTCAATAAAAACATAAAAATCATTTTTGAGCTCCATAGCTAACTGGAGCATGATTTAAATTGAATAAAGCATCGGGTGACCCGGTAAATTGAGCAATTCTTAACCGACAAAAGATCGATGCCTAGCGCTTAGTTTGTGTAGTGCTAGATATCCATTTGAAAACAACATCTCACTTTGGAATGAAAAATCAAAGCTCTAAAGTGAGACAAACGAATGTGAGTTTGCTTTTTTTAAGCAGTCATGTTATTTTTTTTGTAGTCATTTATTTACACTATTACAGTATTTCCTACGGTTTATCGAATCTTCCTCTTCTTCTTTGGAACAACAACCGTTGTCGGCGAAGGCCTGCCTGTACCATGCCACTCATAGATTTGGCTTTCTGTGACACATTGATTACCTTCACAGATTAGGCAGTCCTATGTATGGGGACACGGTCCATTCAGGGCTTGAACCAATGACGGACATGTTGTTAAGTCCTACCAGTTGACGACTGTATCACCAGACCGGCCCCGGTTTATTTGTTGGTTCCCATAATTTTTTGGGCTCGTCTCACGATTTATTCGTCGTATCTTATATATGTTTGGTTTGTTCCCACAATTTGTTGGTATCGTCCGATTTATTTTTTTAATTATTTGTTAGTTATTACGGCCCGGCCGATACGGCCTATGTCCGATTAGACATCAATACAATTGAACCATGCAAAGGATGCAAACGCTCTGGGCGTGTTTGAGCGACACATCCTCCGGACCGTCTCTGGCGGTGTGTTCGAGCATGGAGTGTAGAGGAGAAGGATGAACCACGAGCTTGCTGAGCTGTACGGCGGACCGAGCATCCTGACGGTGGCGAAAGCTGGCATGATATGATGGCTGGGGCATGTCATGAGGATGCCCTACTCATGCCCCACCAAAAAGGTATTCGACAGCGATCCCCAGTTCGGCATAAGGCGCAGGGGAGCACAGCGAACTCGATGGCTGGACCAGGTGAAGCGAGACCTGACGGAGATCGGGTGTCTGCATGGATGGGAGGCTGCAGCCAGGGACCGAGCATCCTGGAAAATTGTTGATCATGGAGAATCATGGTCGCTTCGGGCTGTGCTTTTGTTCCCCGTTTCGATTCATTGTCGCGTAGGGAGAGGGGGATGGAAATAATTCAATGATTTTGACACATATTGCATTGCTTCATCTTTTGTGTAAAGCAACGGTTTGCATAATGGGCCAAAATTATTTTCTTTTGTAAACTTTTTGCCATCACTTCATTATGGGTTTGCGCAATTTCTAAAATTTTTGAGACTGTCAAAGGATTAAACATATCATTCTTTATTTTCTTCTGTTTGGTGTATTGACCTAAGAGGTAATACTTGCTTAAAAGAGCTTTTGAGATATGTTAAGTATAACGCAACCGGATACTTTGTCCTTAATAGAGCGCCTACCACAACTATATGAACAGTCGTATTTCGTGATTTGCGGAAAATCCGTAAGAGATAAATAAAAACAATGAATGTATGAGATGTGCTGAATACTATTTCACATATTTGTAGATTTTTTTATTTTTAAAACATTTTTACACGACTTATTACGCAAAAAAAAAACAAATGTATGGTCGTACCATAACTATAAAGATACTTCAAAAAACATGTTTTTTGTGCTAACTAACCCATTTAAAAATCGTTCAAAAATAAAAATAACATAAGTGTCGATTATCTGATTCAAACGGAAAAGTATCAAACAAAACCGCGCTACACGAACTGAAACAAAATCGGTATTATACAAGCTTGTTAGAGACTTCTTTCGTTGACTCGAAACATTGCTACCAAATAGATCTGAAATGGATTTGTTTGCCAAAACAAATTGCAACGCGTAACGCAGGAAGTATCGTACCAATTTAAAATTATTTCTACGTGTGGCATATTATTGTTCTTTAAATGTGGCAATGTCATGAAAAGTAGCGCTTGTGGTATGATTCTCCAATCTCTGTGTGTTTTGTTATTTCCACCATTTTTCCAGTGAATAATTACAAAAAAAAATCCCTTCTGAATGTAATTACATGCAAAACGTTTGATCTAAGAATATGTATTTAATAGTTAAACCATAAAACTGAACGATTTCCGTAGCTTCAACCTGACGGAAAGTTGTTGGACAAAAAACGGTCTCCGTTTGAGTCAGGTAATGCAAATCACCTTCGTTCACTTAGATATATCAAACCAGAGAAAAATCAAGTTCTCTAACATGGATCATAATAGAAAATGAGCATTTTTGATACTTTTTCTAAAACACTTGAGTCACATAATTGGCCCTATACTCCCGACAGGTTTAAGAGAAAAATATATTTTAACGATTTTAAGAAGTTTTTATTATAATTTTTAAACGTAGGTTTTACGAGTTTTATAAGAATAATTATCAAAATTATTTTTCGAACAAATAAAAAAAATTCAAATAAAAATTTCTTTACGTGTGTATTGAAAATACAAATCAAAATATGTAAACATTTTTTTTATATTTTTTTAATTTCCATGAGAACCATCAATTAATTAGTGAAGTATTTAGTATTCAATCAAATTAGTGAATAACGGTTCTAAACTGATTCGATCAAACAAAAGCAAAACAAAAACCTCAACAGCGATTTTTGGCAGAATCTAATAATTTCCCTTTGTCACATACATATTTAAGGAATGTAATCCTTGCCCCGGAGCCGGTCTCGTAGTACAGTCGTCAACTCGTACAACTTAACAACATGCCCGTCATGGGTTCAATCCCCAAATAGACCGCGCCGCCATACGTAGGACTGACTATCCTGCTATGGGGGGGAATCAATTAGTCACTGAAAGCCAAAGCCCACAAGTGGGTACAGGCAGGCCTTGACCGACATGGGTTGTTGAGCCAAAGAAGAAGAAGAAGAATCCTAGCCCGATATTTTTTTCCCATTTTTCTACGATTGTTTAACGTAGTGATTGCTCTCTTTTAATATTTCGCGCTCCGTTCGTGGGGCAGCAACAACAACTACACAACAAGGTGTTTGTTGCTCGGGTTACCCCAACTCGACAACCGAATACGAAATGCTAGGCTGGCTTTTATCGTTGGGCTTCTCAACGGTAGCATCGATTGTCCGGCTTTGCTCTCGTCGATACAGCTATACGTGCCTGCAAGAACCCTCCGCCCTCGGGCGATGCTGGCCATCCCAGAGACAAGGACCGCCTTCGCCTCTCGAGACCCGTTTTTGCGTATATGTCTTGCTCTGAATGCGGCATCTGATGCGTATGAGCCCGGCACGACGATAGCAAATGTGTTGAGTCGCATTAATTTGCTTCGCGCATCTCGCCAGAATCTTTAGCGCCCTTGTTATTGTTGTGTAAAGTGTGTGGCTATATATGTTTTATTGTACTCTTATCTATATCGAGTGGGCTTATGATGTCCGTCGATAATTGTAATAAATAAACAAACAAACAAATATATTTATAAAAAACGACGATGATTGTTTAAAAAAAAACATGATTCCGTTGTTAGTTGGTTATGCTAATCTCGTACCGAAGAAGAGTCAATAAATAGGATTTTTTATGTACAGTTCGACAACAAAAAACCATTTTGTTCTTTTTTACTTACAGTGTATAAAAACTGTAGTGGAAATCATTTTTAATTTTTAAGTAAATTTAAAAAAACGACGACATTGCTTTAGCCTGGATACCATTTCACTTGTATCCCGTTCAATTAAATTCTTCTTCTTCTTCTCTGGCTCAACAACCGATGTCGGTCAAGGCCTGCCTGTACCCACTTGTGGGCTTGGCTTTCAGTGACTAATTGATTCCCTCCCATAGCAGGATAGTCAATCCTACGTATGGCGGCACGGTCTGTTTGGGGATTGAACCCATGACGGGCATGTTGTTAAGTCGTATGAGTTGACGACTGTACTACGAGACCGGCCAATTAAATAGAAACATAAAAAAATAGAAACAAAGGAAGTAAGTAGGATAAAGGAGAAGCAGATCACAAAATTGCTTCTCTGTGATTGGCTACACTGGACCCCCCCTATCTTGTGGTGGGCTTTATGAAATATAGTTTTTTTAACTTTAAAACCACTAACGCTTGTGCAGCAGCGCGATGGTCATATATACGAAGAAACGATGAACGATGGAAAAGGATCGATGTAACAAAATAAAAAAAATATAAAAAAAACGATGGGCGCGCTTGACGCAATACTGGCCTGTGCCGTATTACTTGCACAGAAAGAAAATGTGCACCAATCAGCAGGAGGATCCAGTTACTAAAATTATATTTGGAAATAGAGCCACAATCACGGTACGAATAAATGCATTTATGTGATCTTGGAAATGTTATGTTTTATATTTAATTTTTCTTTTGTTCTTTACAAAATGTGCAAAGTACGTTGAAAATTACAACGTTATTATTAAAATAAAAAACGTCAATCAATGAATAAATACATACATAAATCCATCACTCAATCCAAAACTCGAACTGCCTGAGAGCGAGAGAACAGTACGATGTGTAGTTCGTGTATAGTTCGCCAATAAAAAAGTAAAACGTTTTATGTTCTATTATTTAATCTGTTTTTTTTTTTACAAAGTTATTATCTATTAAGTCACACATTACATTCAGTTCGGATTGTTGATCTCGTTGTTGTATTGTGGACTCGAATGACCTTCTAATTGTTTTCCTCTAAAGCCGGGATTCCTCTCCCTACCTACCGGTACCAAGACGGCGGGCACTCATGCTCGTCAGCCGATGAGAGATTGCTCTCTCGGAAAGCGCACCAAAGCGGAACAGCGGAATAACACATCCAATACAACTGTAGCAGGTGGAAATCTTAAGGACGAATTTCGGATAAAAAAAATAAAAATTACCACGCAGTGTCTGCAGACATTTTTTTTTTCAAATCACGTCACGTTCGAACCATCGATCGCACTTTTATTATCTAATAGTAATGTCACGGTCGTGGGGGTGAGGCAGATTCTGTTTCCGAGTTGCGCGATTGGGCGCCCATCGGCGTCAGCAGATTGGTCGGTGGAGGGCGGATCATTCGACGGGCATGGCGTTGGGTGACCGATCGTGTCGTTGACGGTGCCGTGCTGTTAGCTCAACGCGAGCCCCAGGTGTTGAACCTTACGCTATGCTGTAACTGTGCTGATCGTGCAATCGGGCTGTGGGTTCAGCTGTGGCAGCTTTGTTCTTCGGACAGCATACCACCGATAATTCGTACGACGCGTGCTGACATTTGTCGCAACAATAGAAATATGTCGCTGGGGCCTGGTAGAAGAAATAATATGGCACGTTAATGGTTAGAATTACTAATCATGTGCTATGAAGGACTCACCATATTTACGATGTTACGATTCTGATACCGCAGCAGAGGAAGAAAACGTTGAGCAGCTTAGATGAAGTATCTGTAAGCAATATAAAAGAAAATGTGTCATATATTGTGACTACAAGAGCAATTGTTTTTCTTATTATTAGTATTAACCACGTACCGTTTGCCACTCACTCCGCACGCCGCATACATCATATAAAACCGTCCTTGGTGAGAGTGTCGACAGGACATGGTTCTGAGATGGATTGGTGGTTCGATGTCGCACATAAAAGTTACTGAAAAAAATAGTTACAATAATTAGTTTGTTACAAAATGGAACTGTTGGAATTAGAATAATTATTTTCGAACATAAATTTGAATTGCATAAAACAAAGCGTTAGGAAACTAAGATTAGGTTATAAACTACTCGACGTTAGAAACTGCTCGATCTGCATGAACTATGAACTGCATGAATTATTATATACAAAAAAGGACAAACGAATATACAGTTGCAAACCGACCAGCGATAAAGGTGTACACTTTCCTATTCAAATTTCCTCCAAATATCACAGCCAGCCCCTTTTCGTGAATATATTTCACAGGAACGTAAGTATTATTGTAACCTACCTTTGTTTTGCTGCAAGCAAAACTATAAATGTATCCGTTGATCGACAGCAAAACGGTGATCTGAAACAACAAACAAAAAACACAATACCCCCGCCCCAGTTGGTATACAATTGTTGCACATTTTGTGCAACAGTTGTAGTCCAGCCAGCACCACGTGGAGGTTGGGGTCGGAGTTCTGAAAATGTGTGAGCATGATTATTTTAATCGTGCTTAAAACACTTCTCAGCATTTGCTAGCCACCTTGAATGATAAAATGTGATTAAAATAGTCGTAAAAAAATAAATGGATCTTGGTCCCTATGCTGGTCCTAAGCTGGGCCTACTCAGCTTTTAAGGCGAGCAGAATGCTTTCAAAAACATTCGTACTACACCGTTTGAACTCGTACTCTCTGATGTACGAGATCAACGTCTTTTTGTTTGTTCCCTTGCTCCTCAAAAATGGCTTAATTTTACCCCATAAATTTTCTATAGTCTGTGTATGAATTTCCCTATCTTCTGGATTTAAAAAGCAAACTGAATGATTCACCTTTTTATGCACGTATCCATAATCCTCGAGAGTGTCGTATGCTTTCCAACAATCGGTCATGATTGTGGTGCCCCAATCAACACTCTCGAGGATTAGGTCGTGCAAATTTTCCCTAGTTCTCCTACCGACTATCTCTAAGAAAATTTCTTTACTTTCCCTACAAATACCCCCTACCAACCATAGCTCCCCAGTCCTTGGCAATCGGCCTCGGTTGTACTTACGTTTTACGATGAGGGACTCGTCGATCTCCACCGTTAGTCCTGGGCCTCCTATCAGCCGCCTATTCTCCTCAACATACGCACTACATTTTTCCCTAAGAAGCTTAAACCATTCGTTAACCGTTTTGCGGCTGACTGAACACCTGACTCGGCCCTAGTACGCTTCACGTGCGAGTTTTGCGACCACTCGAAGGTAATGCGGAGAAGTTGTGCAAGCGACAATCTTGAGTTTTGGAACACACTACCCTTTCGGATAGAGCATTCCGAACCTTCACAATTGTCGTTTGCACAAATCCATTTGTACGCATTCCTTCTTTGCGTACCTCGCAAAACCATCGAGTGGTGGCACTTCTCACATTCCTGTTCTGTCCTTAACAATCCTGCATCCTGCATCAGTCGCACTACCTGTTGCCTATCCTGCGTTAAAACCGATAACTGCCCTATCGACTTAACCTGGCTAAGCTCGCTCATTTCTTTATCTAAATTTCTTTCTTTCCTCTCTGCTCTACACTTTTATAAAATTAAATTTCCTATAAATGCCGAATAAATCACCGCTATGGTTTTCATATTTCCTAAACAATTAAAAAAAATCGCACAAAACACCAAAAACACAGTTTAACACCAATCCAAAAAACACCTTTGCTCGCGACCCTACTAGCAATGAGAATGAAAAAGTGTGCGACTTTCAGGCGAGGGGCATGGAGAAGCAGGGGGAGACGGTTGGAAATACGCGGAATTACGCGGAGGCGCGAGCGTGTTTTGGTTTCTACACAGTTTTTGCACTCACACAATTACACATGTGTGAATGTGTGCGTTCACTTTCAGCCTGCGCGCTCAGTTTGGTTTTCTCGCAGCGGCATGCGGGTATCGGTGTCTCGCTCGCACTAGTGCAGCGAGTGTTCCTCTGTGCGCTCCCCTTCTTGCCACCACACGAAATCGACAGTTCAGCTCAAGCGTTCGCCGTGAAAGGCTGCGCGCGTGTTAGCCTAAGTCCCGGGCGATCGAAGTTTCGCTAAGTGTTGAAGTGTTGTGCACATTGAAATGAAGCTGCGCTTATTTGTTATCATTTATCCTAAATGTGTGATTTGCGTTGCTTCATTTTAATATTTGTTTGCTGTATTGAACATCAACAACGGTATCCATGCAGTTAGGCGACTATTTTAAATACGGCGATTTCTTTTATATAAATAATGTGTGTGATTTTGTGGCAAGATTGTGTGAAGCTATGTGTGAAAATGCCCCTTTATTTGCAATAAAAGTGATAAAATATAAACCAAGTTTGATGTGTTCAAGTTTTTGTTTTGATTCGGGTGCACCAAGTCCGAATGAAGGAAAGCGCACAGCGCGCTACGAAAGAAACGAGCGGGAGGGGGTGTCAGTCCAGCGCAGCGCAATTCGCTGGAATCAAGTGGGAGGGGGTACCAGTTCAGCGCTGCGCAAGCCGAAAGAAACGGGAAGGAAGGGGTATGAGGAAAATACGATGAAACAGCGCGAGCGAGCGTTCTTTACAGCGAGAGCGCCTCGTGTATTTTAAAGGCAAGCAAGAGAGCGCATTCTCTCCGTGGTAGCGCTCCATTCGCCATTTTTAATTTCGAGCCCAAAACAACGGACTTTGGATCCGATCTTGGGCCGGGCCCCCACCGCGTGTTTCTACCTACCCCTCGCCTGAAAATTTCGTTCTCTTTGTCTGTCGGGGATGCTTTGGCTGTGATTTATTGGTGAAGCACAACCGATTGTTTACATTGTGGTTTAACGGTTTAGCTGTCAAAACATGCAAATGACCCTATTGCCCCAACTTTAACCCCCGGGTAATTAACTGATAAAGCACATACCACCCACACGAACAAATAATTTATTATTAGCGTTAAAGTTAAAGTTCCACGTTTAAAGTTTTAAATGCATTGGAAAAAAATTGTTCTATTCAAATTACCGTATAAAATAAAATTACGATCGTAATTTTATCAGTTTATCAGTTAGTTTATCAGTTAATTACCCGGGGGTTAAAGTTGGGGCAATAGGGTCATTTGCATGTTTTGACAGCTAAACCGTTAAACCACAATGTAAACAATCGGTTGTGCTTCACCAATAAATCACAGCCAAAGCATCGCGAGCAAAGGTGTTTTTTGGATTGGTGTTAAACTGTGTTTTTGGTGTTTTGTGCGATTTTTTTTTAATTGTTTAGGAAATATGAAAACCATAGCGGTGATTTATTCGGCATTTATAGGAAATTTAATTTTATAAAAGTGTAGAGCAGAGAGGAAAGAAAGAAATTTAGATAAAGAAATGAGCGAGCTTAGCCAGGTTAAGTCGATAGGGCAGTTATCGGTTTTAACGCAGGATAGGCAACAGGTAGTGCGACTGATGCAGGATGCAGGATTGTTAAGGACAGAACAGGAATGTGAGAAGTGCCACCACTCGATGGTTTTGCGAGGTACGCAAAGAAGGAATGCGTACAAATGGATTTGTGCAAACGACAATTGTGAAGGTTCGGAATGCTCTATCCGAAAGGGTAGTGTGTTCCAAAACTCAAGATTGTCGCTTGCACAACTTCTCCGCATTACCTTCGAGTGGTCGCAAAACTCGCACGTGAAGCGTACTAGGGCCGAGTCAGGTGTTCAGTCAGCCGCAAAACGGTTAACGAATGGTTTAAGCTTCTTAGGGAAAAATGTAGTGCGTATGTTGAGGAGAATAGGCGGCTGATAGGAGGCCCAGGACTAACGGTGGAGATCGACGAGTCCCTCATCGTAAAACGTAAGTACAACCGAGGCCGATTGCCAAGGACTGGGGAGCTATGGTTGGTAGGGGGTATTTGTAGGGAAAGTAAAGAAATTTTCTTAGAGATAGTCGGTAGGAGAACTAGGGAAAATTTGCACGACCTAATCCTCGAGAGTGTTGATTGGGGCACCACAATCATGACCGATTGTTGGAAAGCATACGACACTCTCGAGGATTATGGATACGTGCATAAAAAGGTGAATCATTCAGTTTGCTTTTTAAATCCAGAAGATAGGGAAATTCATACACAGACTATAGAAAATTTATGGGGTAAAATTAAGCCATTTTTGAGGAGCAAGGGAACAAACAAAAAGACGTTGATCTCGTACATCAGAGAGTACGAGTTCAAACGGTGTAGTACGAATGTTTTTGAAAGCATTCTGCTCGCCTTAAAAGCTGAGTAGGCCCAGCTTAGGACCAGCATAGGGACCAAGATCCATTTATTTTTTTACGACTATTTTAATCACATTTTATCATTCAAGGTGGCTAGCAAATGCTGAGAAGTGTTTTAAGCACGATTAAAATAATCATGCTCACACATTTTCAGAACTCCGACCCCAACCTCCACGTGGTGCTGGCTGGACTACAACTGTTGCACAAAATGTGCAACAATTGTATACCAACTGGGGCGGGGGTATTGTGTTTTTTGTTTGTTGTTTCAGATCACCGTTTTGCTGTCGATCAACGGATACATTTATAGTTTTGCTTGCAGCAAAACAAAGGTAGGTTACAATAATACTTACGTTCCTGTGAAATATATTCACGAAAAGGGGCTGGCTGTGATATTTGGAGGAAATTTGAATAGGAAAGTGTACACCTTTATCGCTGGTCGGTTTGCAACTGTATATTCGTTTGTCCTTTTTTGTATATAATAATTCATGCAGTTCATAGTTCATGCAGATCGAGCAGTTTCTAACGTCGAGTAGTTTATAACCTAATCTTAGTTTCCTAACGCTTTGTTTTATGCAATTCAAATTTATGTTCGAAAATAATTATTCTAATTCCAACAGTTCCATTTTGTAACAAACTAATTATTGTAACTATTTTTTTCAGTAACTTTTATGTGCGACATCGAACCACCAATCCATCTCAGAACCATGTCCTGTCGACACTCTCACCAAGGACGGTTTTATATGATGTATGCGGCGTGCGGAGTGAGTGGCAAACGGTACGTGGTTAATACTAATAATAAGAAAAACAATTGCTCTTGTAGTCACAATATATGACACATTTTCTTTTATATTGCTTACAGATACTTCATCTAAGCTGCTCAACGTTTTCTTCCTCTGCTGCGGTATCAGAATCGTAACATCGTAAATATGGTGAGTCCTTCATAGCACATGATTAGTAATTCTAACCATTAACGTGCCATATTATTTCTTCTACCAGGCCCCAGCGACATATTTCTATTGTTGCGACAAATGTCAGCACGCGTCGTACGAATTATCGGTGGTATGCTGTCCGAAGAACAAAGCTGCCACAGCTGAACCCACAGCCCGATTGCACGATCAGCACAGTTACAACATAGCGTAAGGTTCAACACCTGGGGCTCGCGTTGAGCTATCAGCACGGCACCGTCAACGACACGATCGGTCACCCAACGCCATGCCCGTCGAATGATCCGTCCTCCACCGACCAATCTGCTGACGCCGATGGGCGCCCAATCGCGCAACTCGGAAACAGAATCTGCCTCACCGCCACAAGCGAGCAATCGTGTTGTCCGAAGCAATGTGGGATAGGTGGCTGAAAGAGTACGTCCCAACACTAAACCGCCGTACAAAGTGGCTTGAGCCGTGCAAGCCGCTTAAGCCGGGAGACTTAGTTTTTATCACGGAGGGACCGAGAAATAAATGGATGCGCTCGATTGTTCAAGAAACGTTCCCGGGAACAGACGGTACAATAAGGCAAGCATTAATACGCAGCGTCAGGGAAGGAATTAAAACGTCCGGTAGTAAAGCTAGCACTAATCAACGTAGAAGTAGATAAAGAACAGTTAACATAAAGAACCACAAGCACAATATCCCTACAAAGTAAATTAGTGAACAACAAGTACCTGCAAGCAGACGTGTTCACGGGGTGGGGAATGTTAACACGAGGTCCCTAATTGACAGCCAAAGTTGTTATTGTTGGCTGTGACAGCTATTCGAACAGCATATTTTCGAATCATCCGTTCGAATGGCGCAAAGCTTTCGAAATGCTTCTAAAGCGAGACAGCCGTTGGATAGAAGAGCATAACCAGTTTGCACATTAAAGGGACGAATCAGAAAATAGGTCGGCCGCGGTCAGCATAACGGTCAACTGAGGTCGTTAAGAAAAAGGGACGCGCGCAACCGTAAACAAAGTTAGTAGCAAAATCAAGAGCAAAGGAGAAACTGCGGAAAACGTTTTTTAAAGTGTCGAAATATAAAACAGTTCCCACTATTAAAAGGAAAATTTCGCCAAAGAGTTTTATTTAAGCCCTTTACTTGATTGATCGTTGCAACAATAACATTTCATTAGGACAAAAACATATTCAAAAACCAAATGTACGAAACCCATAACATATCTTGAGTATAAATAAAACCAATTCCGACCGTGGCAAGTCAGATTCGTCCGGACTGTCAGGATAGGACTATGCCCATCCAACATCTATTGACTTCTCATTTAAAGAGTTTAGTTTTGTCCCCCTACCCAAGTTAAGGCCTCTAAAAAAACCAACGTTTCCAGTAAGGGAAACCTCTTAAAGGTTTCTATGATCGCCTGGACGATCAAGTGTCGAAAAGTCCGCTTCGAACAAAGTGTTATTCTTCCTCGATACATGTCAGCGAAACACTGACCTACCGCGATGGTACGCGTTGATCAGTTGTGATGGTACGCTCATCACATTACATGGCGACCGTAACTACGAACATACTACCGAACATACTACACCCTTATTAGGAAACTTGAAATGAACAACAATGAGACCAACTCAGATAATGTATTGCAAACAACACATTCAGATACGAACACACGCCATTCCGCAGAGACTTCAGAAGACTTCTTTGTACACTTTACCGAAAGACCAGTGAATTCTTATAGAAACCAGATATTCTTCAAACTAGCGCAACAAGAACAAATTTACGAAAAATCTCCTTTTCCCAGACACCATAGAACAACCAGTTGTAAAAATTCATTTCTTTCCGAGGAGATTGAATTGTATCTGAGGAAATTCCATTCCATATATATTCTATATAAATATATATATATATATATATATATATATATATATATATATATATATATATATATATATATATATATATATATATATATATATATATCCTATCCTATCCTATTTAATCCTATCCAAGAAGCATATTCTTTTCTGGCATATATATATCCAAGAAGCATTCTTTTCTGGTGTTGGAAACGCCATCAGCTCACATCCCCACTTCACCTAAGGAAATCTCATCGTGGAAAATGCCGGACGTGGCATTAGCTGACGCCAACTTTAATTTGCCTGGGCATATCGACATCGTCATCGGAGGCGATAATTTCTGGGAGCTTCACACCGGTTGCAAGCGCTCTATTGGCAGAGGCAAACCGTGGCTGGTGGAGACGCACACGGTATCCGGCAACACGCAGCACTCATCAACTGGCCCGCGGGTGTGCCATCTCGCAACACATGACATCCCCCTGGAGGAAATTATGCAGCGCTTTTGGGAAAGCGAAACCATAGCCGAGAATCCTGTGCTATCGGTCGAAGAGGATGCCTGCGAGAAACACTACACATCGACAACCGTTCGTAATTCAGCGGGAAGGTATGTTGTTAGTTTCCCTTTTAATCCTCGAGCAACAGCCGATCGTAGACTCCGTTGTATGGAACGTCGTTTGGTGAATAATCCTACAATGAGAGACGAATATGTTAAGTTCATGCGGAAATATGAACAGTTGGGTCACATGAAGAGACTTACCGGTCCGGTAGACGATTCGACTCGGCATTATTACCTTCCTCATCATGCCGTGGTAAAGGAGTCGAGTACTACAACGAAGGTTCGGGTCGTCTTTGACGCGTCGTGCAAGACGTCCAGTGGCTATTCCTTGAATGACAAACTGTTGGTCGGTCCAGTCGTTCAGGACGATCTGTTCTCCATCATTCTTCGGTTCCGTTTGCATGCCATCGCCCTGACTGCTGACGTGGAGAAAATGTACCGTCAGATTCTACATCACCCTGACGATAGAAACCTGCTACGTATCTGATACAGAGAGAGCCCTACAGACGAGATATCCACCTTCGAGCAACAAACAGTCACGTATGGTACAGCATCTGCTCCATTTTTGGCAACTAGAACTCTACGGCAGATTGCTATCGATAACAGCGACACATACCCACAAGCTGTAAACGCTGCTACAAATGATTTTTATGTGGATGATTTGTTAACGGGATCAAACGACATTAACGAAGCCATTGAAATGTGCACACAAATTTCACAAATGTTGGAATCACCAGGATTCTCACTAAAAAAATGGGCATCGAATTAGTCAGAAGCACTAGTAAACATTCCTGCCGAGGACATAGCAATCCAACCAACGCATGAGTGGCAAGAATCAAACCATGTTTCCACACTTGGAATCGTTTGGGAACCAACAGCAGACACGTTTCGGTTCCGTATTGATATGCCTCCTATCACAACCATAATTACCAAAAGGCTAGTTTTATCCGGTTATTATGGTTATTTATCCGGCAGGCCAAGACCGCAAAGCGGTTGTAGCGCCGGATAATTCAAAATTCAATTCAAGTTTTATCCTACATTGCTAAAATTTTCGACCCTCTCGGCTTGCTTGGTCCTATTATCATCATTGCGAAAATGTTTATGCAACAGTTATGGGCGCTAAAGAAGGATGGAAAGTCATTTGACTGGGATAGTGAGCTACCATCACACCTACAACGTGAATGGTTAAAATTTCATTCAACCTTGGGATCACTCCGTGATATACGCATTCCACGTTATATTTCCCAATGCACAACTACAAATGTGCAAATACATATATTCGCAGACGCTTCACAATTAGCATATGGTGCTTGTTGCTATATTCGTGCTGAAAGCATAGAGGGAGTCAGTGTTCGATTGCTAACGGCCAAATCAAAGGTGGTAGCTTTATCTAATTCACATTCGATCGCTCGATTGGAATTGTGTGCAGCACGATTGGCAACAATCCTTCATCAGAAGGTGCAACAATCACTTAAAATTTCTGCTACTACTATCTGCTGGACGGACTCTATGACGGTACTACACTGGCTAAACTCTGCCTCCAATCGATGGAAGCCATTCGTAACAGGGTTGCTAAAATGCAACAAACACCTAACATACAGTACTGGAAACATGTTCCTGCCATCGATAATCCAGCTGACGATATTTCGCGCGGTCTGACGCCGGAAAAAACTATTAGTGTGTGAGCGCTGGTGGCACGGGCCACATTGGTTATCGCGAGGCATGGAAGAATAGCCACAAGATCCACCAACACTAAATGAGTCAGGGAACGCAGAAGAGGAGAGGTTGGCATCACGGATTGCAACAACATCAACAATCTGCGAGTTTCGCAACGGATTGTTTTCACGGTATTCGGTTTACCACAAGCTTCAACGAGTTGTTGCATATTGCCTGCGCTTCATTCATAACATAAAACACCGCCAGCAAACTAAACCAAATGCTAAATCCGTTCCACTACTCACGGTCGATGAGCTCACACAGGCAGAGCTGAAATTGTGCTATTTGTCACAATTAGACACATTTTCCGATGAAAGACATTGTCTACAAAAAGGCAAAGAGATCCCTAAACAGTCTAAACTGAAATGGCTATCACCCTTGATCGATAGTCAGGGTATCCTATGCATTGGTTGCCGGCTCAGCAACGCACAGCTGGCAGATTCAACTAAGCATCCTATTATCTTATCTGCACAGCATCCATTATCGGCACTACTGGCAGTTTCAGTGCATCTATAAAAGCTACACATCGGGCCTCAAATGCTACGCCAACGATTTTGGCTCACAGGAGGTCGCAATTTGTGCAAGTCGGTCTACCACAGTTGTCACTCTTGTTTTAAAGCTAAACCTACCCTCGTCAAACAAAGCATTGCTGATCTACCAACGTCAAGAGTCACTCCAACTTTTTTGTATGCGGTGTAGACTATTGTGGACCGATATACCTAAAGGCAACTATACAAAACAAGAGTCCAATCAAAGCATATATTGCGATATTTGTATGCTTTTCTACAAGAGCCGTTCATATTGAACTCGTAGCCGATCTCACCTCCACATCATTTTTAAATGCACTACGCCGTTTAGTTGCACGTCGTGGACAAATTAGTGAGCTACACTCTGATAATGCCACTACATTTAAGGGAGCATCACACGAGCTGAACCGCATTTACAAAATGCTCAAGCGGTACCAGACGTCGATCACACCGGAACGCCAGACAATCGATTGAAAGAGTACCAGTTGGTGCAGAAACACATGCAAAACATTTGGGCTAGATGGTATCCGGAGTATCTTCAACAACTGCAAGCGCGTGCCAAACATTGCAACGGGCAATCGGTATCACTGCAAGAAACCCAGCTTGTGATCATCAAGGAAGACAACATGCATCCTACCTCGTTGCCGATGGGCCGCATCGTTGCAGTTCACCCAGGCAAGGACGGAGTCGTTCGCGTGGTTACACTGCGCACAGCTGCCGGAACTATGTGTTAAGGATCTAGGTGTTTTGCTCGATACAAAACTATCATTTAAGGATCAGCTGGATCACGTAGTAGCCACCAGCAATAGAATGCTAGGACTAGTTATCAATATGACTCGCGAGCTTAATGATATACCTTGCACCAAGGCGCTCTATTGCTCACTTATCCGGTCGTTCATGGAATATGCAAATATCGTATGGTGGCCAACTGCAGCGCGTCCGTTAGCTCGATTGGAATCAATCCAGCGCAAAATTTCACGATTTGCACTTCGCTCATGGAACCAAAGGCTCGATTACCGGACTAGGTGTTTACTACTCGGGCTACCCACCCTAAGTGAGCGAATACGAAAAGCCAGGTTGTCGTTCATCACGGGACTTCTCGACGGCCGTATTGACTCTCCGTCACTACTGGCTGCCATCAACCTGTACGTTCCGGCCAGGCCGCTCCGGACTCGGGCAATGTTGGCCCTCGACGACCGTAGAACGCAATTTGGCTCCTCTGACCCGTTCCTACTTATGTGCCGTGCTTTAAACGCAGTCAGCGACGCTTTTGAGCCGAGGATTTTGCCAACTGAGTTTAATGATCGTGTTTCTGTGTTAAATTTGGTTCCATAGTGCACATTTTTATGTTCTATGTTATTGTAATCCATTGTAAAGAACTCATTGTGAAACATTGATAAAATGGTTCGAGAGGGCATTATTGTCCATCGATAGACAAATAAACATAAACATAAACATAAACATAAAACAAATCGTACGCGCAGCTAATCGTTTGGCAATTCTACCAAACCCCGACGTACTCAGCAATTTGGAGAAGAAAGGAGACACTGGCACTGAGTTACGTAAACTGCCGTGAACTACACTACATTGTTTTTGTACACACCACACTTGTTTACGTTTGACACTTGTCAGTGATAGCAGGACAGGATACGTACATACACACATACACACACGTACATACGGAACGGAAGCTAGAATCAACGCGTTCGCTCTACCCTTGGTTTGCATTTTTTTATTATTTTCATTTTTCAATTAGTCTTGAATTTTAAAGAAGTTCCTTCTTTGGTGGTCGGTAATGTTGGATTTTGGGTTAATATAAATAATTCAAATATGAATTTAAATAGGAAAACACGCAGGAATTAGAAGGAACTAAACCATAGGATATAGATAAAACTACTTGACTAATTAGGACTGCATGAAATAAACTGCTCGAGCTACACGAATGAACTTTGTAATGAATTTTGTAATGAACAAGGGGACAAACTAATACACAGTTGCAAACAAACCGGCGATTAAGGTGCACTCTTTTCATTCTCATCAAATTTATACTAAGCTCACAGTCCAGTACTTTAGTGAATATATTTCCTAATGTGAATATATATATATATATATATATATATATATATAGATATATATAGATATATAGATATATATATATATATATATATATATATATATATATATATATATATATATATATATATATATATATATATATATATATATATATATATATATATATATATATATATATATATATATATATGTATATATATATATATATATATATATATATATATATATATATATATATATATATATATATATATATATATATATATATATATATATATATATATATATATTTATGTATATATATATATATATATATATATATATATATATATATATATATATATATATATATATATATCTATATATATATATATATATGTATATATATATATATATATTCACCTGTGTAGTTTCATATGGCCCTATAAATTCGCTTGCCAATTTTTTGCCTGCCACAAACTGTGTTCGTTTTATCGCTACTAGATCGCCTACACTATACCCTGGCTCTGGCTTTCGTTTTTTATCGTACTGCTTTTTATACTCTAACTGAGCCCTTCCGATTGCTTCTTTTGCTTCTAATCTTATTTCCTGTCGTTCTTCCTCAAATCTTTCGTACATTTCTTCCTGTATTAGTTTCACCAATTCCCCTGTTAAAAAAAAAAAGGTGTGAGGCCTTAGGGCTAGACACAAGCGGTTCGAAGGAGGAATTAGCTGGCAGAATAGTGGAGCACAGTGAAAGTGGAAATCAGGCCACCACGAGGGTGGGTGATTATTTGGATGCGGTAGAAGGGTCAAGCACGTCGTCACAAGAGAGCGTAGATCGTGAGGCCCGGGGCGTGTCCATTCACTTCAAAGATGTACAGGATTATTTGCCTACATTCTCCGGAAAGGAAGACGTATGCGCATGGGTGATCGAGTTTGAGACAAGTAGCAAACTGTTAAAATGGCATGATCTTCACAAGCTCATTTACGCAAAACGAGTTCTCCAGGGCGCAGCCAAGGCTTTTGTTAGAAGCATTCCGGAAGTATCGTCGTGGATCGATTTGAAGCACGCGCTTGTGGAAGAATTCGAGGAGAAAATGTCCAGTGCAACGGTACACGAATCACTTCGCCGTAGAAAAAAGAAGTAGGATGAATCATGTTCAGAATATATCTACGCTATGTGCGAAATCGGGAAAAAGGGACATGTCGATGAACAATCCCTTTGTGAGTACATAGTACAAGGAATAGACGATGATCCAATGAACAAAACCTGTTTGATCGCTGCAAAAACGATTAAACAACTGAAAAGCCAAATGCGAACTTATGAGAAATTGGCAGAGCAAATTCGCGAGCAACGATCTAAACGTCAAATTCCTGCTAAGAACCCTGACAGTAATAAAACAAAATATGCACCTCCAGCCAGTATGAAATGCCGTAGCTGCGGTAAAACGGGACATATCGTCAAAGATTGCCCAAACAAAGCAGCCGGGCCAGTTTGTTTTGCGTGTGGCAAGCCAGGGCACCGAGCCAGGGAGTGCAGCGAAAGACCCAATTTTTCGGGGAACGCAAATTTGATCAGCAGCGACAAAGGAGGAATGATCAGGATGAAGATCGGTGGAAAAGAATTTAACACTTTGTTCGACACGGGTAGCCAGTTTAACCTTTTGTCCGAGGTAGCACAAAACACAGTAAGTTGCTTGACCGTCACACCAACAACAATGTGTTTCAACGGGTTCGGTGGAAAACGAACCGCAGCATTGGGCAAAGTTGAAACTAACGTGACAATCGATCAACACATTCATCAGAGAATACAATTCTATATGGTGCCCGCCAGCAGCATGGGATACGACGCAGTCATTGGGCGAGACGCATTGAAAGACATGGAAGCAACGGTAACACAACAGGGTATAAAAGTACGCCCCAGTAAGAATAACGCGGAAGAGAGTGAGTGTATTAGTGAAGTGTTGTTGTGCGAGCCGGATAAAATAACTGTGCCACCCAAGTTTCGTGAAACAATTGCGAGTATTGTGAGTGAATATGAAGAAGCACGTTGTGAAGGTAAGATTGTTCAAAGTCCAGTGAAGTTAACAATAGTACCGAACGAGCGCATTGTTCCTTTTCGACACACGCCAGGGCGTTTGGCGTACCCTGAAGAAAAAGCGGTTGACGATCAGGTAGAAGAATGGTTAACAAAAGGAATTGTGCGACCGTCGACGTCCGATTTTGCCAGTCGCGTAGTGGTGGTAAAAAAAAGGACGACAGCAATCGCGTGTGCGTGGATTTTAGGAAACTAAACGCGATGATATTAAAAAATGGGTTTCCAATCCCGGTGATCGACGAAGTGTTGCAGAAGCTCCAGAATGCAAAGTGGTTTTCAGTGATGGACTTGGAAAACGGGTTTTTCCATGTTCCGATCGAGGAGGCGAGCAAAAAATACACCGCGTTTGTAACGAAAAAGGGTTTTTACGAGTTTAATCGAGCGCCTTTTGGGTTGGGCAACTCGCCTGCAGTTTTTATGCGTTTTGTAAACCATGTGTTTCTAAATCTTATCAACGAAAGAGTGTTAGAAATCTATATGGACGATTTGATCGTGTACGCAGAATCGGAGGAAAAATGTTTGTTAAAAACGAAACGAGTGCTTTTAACGGCAGCGGCGCACGGGCTAGCGGTGAACTGGAAAAAGTTTAAGTTTATGCAGTCGTCAGTGTTTTTCTTAGGACACTACGTTGAAAACGGTACCATTTCGCCAAGTCCGGAAAAGATCAGTGCGGTGACCAAGTTTAGCGTGCCAAGAAACGTGAAAGCTGTGCAGGTATTTCTTGGGTTGACCGGGTTCTTCAGGAAGTTCGTGAAAAATTACGCGCAGATTGCTCGACCTCTTACCAATCTGTTGCGTAACGATGCGGTGTTCGTGATGGGTCACGAAGAGATGCACGCTTTTAATCTGCTGAAGGAGATTTTGGCGAGTGAACCGGTGTTGCGGCTATAAGAGAGGAAAGCGGAGACGGAAGTGCATACAGACGTGTCGAAGGAAGGGTATGGTGCGGTGTTACCCAGCGTTTTCACGGAAAGCTGCACCCGGTAGCGTTTTGGAGTAAGAAGACGGCGGATGCGGAAGCGAAAAAGCATAGCTACGTTTTGGAAGCGAAAGCGGTTTACTTAGCAGTGAAAAAGTTTCGTCATTATTTGTTGGGGATGCGATTTAAGTTAGTGACTGATTGTATTGCATTTAAGCAAACGTTTCAAAAATCGGAAGTGCCTCGGGAAGTGTTGTCGTGGGTAGTATATTTACAAGACTTTACTTTTGATACAGAACATCGGCCAGGAACCAGATTGAAACATGTAGATTGTTTAAGTCGTTATCCTGTGCGTGTAATGATAGTGAACGACGATGTAACAGCGAAAATAGATGAAGCGCAAAAGAAAGATGAAACTTTCAAAGCTATACGAGAGATACTTGCTAGCAGGTCCTACGAATCTTATAAACTAAAAGACGGATTAGTTTTTAAAACTATTGACGGTATTGATTTATTAGTTATACCTAAAGTGATGGAAAAGGAAATAATTAGTATTGAGCATAATAATGGACATTTCGCCACTCAGAAAACTGTTCATGGGTTGAAGCAAAAGTAGTGGATACCTCATTTGGAACAAAAATTGAAGCAAGTAATTGATAACTGCGTACGGTGCATTATGTACAATAAAAAGTTAGGGAATAAAGAAGGATATTTGCATCCCATTGAGAAAGGAGATAGACCTTTGCAAACATTGCATGTAGATCAAGTCGGACCCATGGATGCAACAGGAAAATAATACAAATATATTCTCACAGTGGTGGACGGATTTTCAAAATTTGAATGGCTGTACCCCACTAAAACAACTAATGCCCAGGAAACGATTAGGAAGCTAGAAAATTGGACAGCGATTTTTGGAAGTCCAGAACGTATAGTGAGTGATAGAGGAGCAGCCTTTACTTCACTAGTTTTTGCTGATTTTATAAAAGAAAATGGAATAGAACATGTAGTGTGTACCACAGGTGTGTCAAGGGGAAACGGTCAAGCAGAAAGAGTAAACCGAATAGTAATAGCAGCTTTAGCAAAAATTTCTGCGGAAGATTTGACAAAATGGTTCAAATGGGTTGACCAAGTCCAGCAAGCTTTGAATTCTCACTTTAATGCATCAACTAAGAAAACACCTTTTAAGATCATGTTTGGAATGAGACATATTGTAACAGGGGAATTGGTGAAACTAATACAGGAAGAAATGTACGAAAGATTTGAGGAAGAACGACAGGAAATAAGATTAGAAGCAAAAGAAGCAATCGGAAGGGCTCAGTTAGAGTATAAAAAGCAGTACGATAAAAAACGAAAGCCAGAGCCAGGGTATAGTATAGGCGATCTAGTAGCGATAAAACGAACACAGTTTGTGTCAAGGGGAAACGGTCAAGCAGAAAGAGTAAACCGAATAGTAATAGCAGCTTTAGCAAAAATTTCTGCGGAAGATTTGACAAAATGGTTCAAATGGGTTGACCAAGTCCAGCAAGCTTTGAATTCTCACTTTAATGCATCAACTAAGAAAACACCTTTTAAGATCATGTTTGGAATGAGACATATTGTAACAGGGGAATTGGTGAAACTAATACAGGAAGAAATGTACGAAAGATTTGAGGAAGAACGACAGGAAATAAGATTAGAAGCAAAAGAAGCAATCGGAAGGGCTCAGTTAGAGTATAAAAAGCAGTACGATAAAAAACGAAAGCCAGAGCCAGGGTATAGTGTAGGCGATCTAGTAGCGATAAAACGAACACAGTTTGTGGCAGGCAAAAAATTGGCAAGCGAATTTATAGGGCCATATGAAACTACACAGGTGAATATATATATACATATATATATATATATATATATATATATATATATATATATATATATATATATATATATATATATATATATATATATTCACCTGTGTAGTTTCATATGGCCCTATAAATTCGCTTGCCAATTTTTTGCCTGCCACAAACTGTGTTCGTTTTATCGCTACTAGATCGCCTACACTATACCCTGGCTCTGGCTTTCGTTTTTTATCGTACTGCTTTTTATACTCTAACTGAGCCCTTCCGATTGCTTCTTTTGCTTCTAATCTTATTTCCTGTCGTTCTTCCTCAAATCTTTCGTACATTTCTTCCTGTATTAGTTTCACCAATTCCCCTGTTACAATATGTCTCATTCCAAACATGATCTTAAAAGGTGTTTTCTTAGTTGATGCATTAAAGTGAGAATTCAAAGCTTGCTGGACTTGGTCAACCCATTTGAACCATTTTGTCAAATCTTCCGCAGAAATTTTTGCTAAAGCTGCTATTACTATTCGGTTTACTCTTTCTGCTTGACCGTTTCCCCTTGACACACCTGTGGTACACACTACATGTTCTATTCCATTTTCTTTTATAAAATCAGCAAAAACTAGTGAAGTAAAGGCTGCTCCTCTATCACTCACTATACGTTCTGGACTTCCAAAAATCGCTGTCCAATTTTCTAGCTTCCTAATCGTTTCCTGGGCATTAGTTGTTTTAGTGGGGTACAGCCATTCAAATTTTGAAAATCCGTCCACCACTGTGAGAATATATTTGTATTATTTTCCTGTTGCATCCATGGGTCCGACTTGATCTACATGCAATGTTTGCAAAGGTCTATCTCCTTTCTCAATGGGATGCAAATATCCTTCTTTATTCCCTAACTTTTTATTGTACATAATGCACCGTACGCAGTTATCAATTACTTGCTTCAATTTTTGTTCCAAATGAGGTATCCACTACTTTTGCTTCAACCCATGAACAGTTTTCTGAGTGGCGAAATGTCCATTATTATGCTCAATACTAATTATTTCCTTTTCCATCACTTTAGGTATAACTAATAAATCAATACCGTCAATAGTTTTAAAAACTAATCCGTCTTTTAGTTTATAAGATTCGTAGGACCTGCTAGCAAGTATCTCTCGTATAGCTTTGAAAGTTTCATCTTTCTTTTGCGCTTCATCTATTTTCGCTGTTACATCGTCGTTCACTATCATTACACGCACAGGATAACGACTTAAACAATCTACATGTTTCAATCTGGTTCCTGGCCGATGTTCTGTATCAAAAGTAAAGTCTTGTAAATATACTACCCACGACAACACTTCCCGAGGCACTTCCGATTTTTGAAACGTTTGCTTAAATGCAATACAATCAGTCACTAACTTAAATCGCATCCCCAACAAATAATGACGAAACTTTTTCACTGCTAAGTAAACCGCTTTCGCTTCCAAAACGTAGCTATGCTTTTTCGCTTCCGCATCCGCCGTCTTCTTACTCCAAAACGCTACCGGGTGCAGCTTTCCGTGAAAACGCTGGGTAACACCGCACCATACCCTTCCTTCGACACGTCTGTATGCACTTCCGTCTCCGCTTTCCTCTCTTATAGCCGCAACACCGGTTCACTCGCCAAAATCTCCTTCAGCAGATTAAAAGCGTGCATCTCTTCGTGACCCATCACGAACACCGCATCGTTACGCAACAGATTGGTAAGAGGTCGAGCAATCTGCGCGTAATTTTTCACGAACTTCCTGAAGAACCCGGTCAACCCAAGAAATGCCTGCACAGCTTTCACGTTTCTTGGCACGCTAAACTTGGTCACCGCACTGATCTTTTCCGGACTTGGCGAAATGGTACCGTTTTCAACGTAGTGTCCTAAGAAAAACACTGACGACTGCATAAACTTAAACTTTTTCCAGTTCACCGCTAGCCCGTGCGCCGCTGCCGTTAAAAGCACTCGTTTCGTTTTTAACAAACATTTTTCCTCCGATTCTGCGTACACGATCAAATCGTCCATATAGATTTCTAACACTCTTTCGTTGATAAGATTTAGAAACACATGGTTTACAAAACGCATAAAAACTGCAGGCGAGTTGCCCAACCCAAAAGGCGCTCGATTAAACTCGTAAAAACCCTTTTTCGTTACAAACGCGGTGTATTTTTTGCTCGCCTCCTCGATCGGAACATGGAAAAACCCGTTTTCCAAGTCCATCACTGAAAACCACTTTGCATTCTGGAGCTTCTGCAACACTTCGTCGATCACCGGGATTGGAAACCCATTTTTTAATATCATCGCGTTTAGTTTCCTAAAATCCACGCACACGCGATTGCTGTCGTCCTTTTTTTTACCACCACTACGCGACTGGCAAAATCGGACGTCGACGGTCGCACAATTCCTTTTGTTAACCATTCTTCTACCTGATCGTCAACCGCTTTTTCTTCAGGGTACGCCAAACGCCCTGGCGTGTGTCGAAAAGGAACAATGCGCTCGTTCGGTACTATTGTTAACTTCACTGGACTTTGAACAATCTTACCTTCACAACGTGCTTCTTCATATTCACTCACAATACTCGCAATTGTTTCACGAAACTTGGGTGGCACAGTTATTTTATCCGGCTCGCACAACAACACTTCACTAATACACTCACTCTCTTCCGCGTTATTCTTACTGGGGCGTACTTTTATACCCTGTTGTGTTACCGTTGCTTCCATGTCTTTCAATGCGTCTCGCCCAATGACTGCGTCGTATCCCATGCTGCTGGCGGGCACCATATAGAATTGTATTCTCTGATGAATGTGTTGATCGATTGTCACGTTAGTTTCAACTTTGCCCAATGCTGCGGTTCGTTTTCCACCGAACCCGTTGAAACACATTGTTGTTGGTGTGACGGTCAAGCAACTTACTGTGTTTTGTGCTACCTCGGACAAAAGGTTAAACTGGCTACCCGTGTCGAACAAAGTGTTAAATTCTTTTCCACCGATCTTCATCCTGATCATTCCTCCTTTGTCGCTGCTGATCAAATTTGCGTTCCCCGAAAAATTGGGTCTTTCGCTGCACTCCCTGGCTCGGTGCCCTGGCTTGCCACACGCAAAACAAACTGGCCCAGCTGCTTTGTTTGGGCAATCTTTGACGATATGTCCCGTTTTACCGCAGCTACGGCATTTCATACTGGCTGGAGGTGCATATTTTGTTTTATTACTGTCAGGGTTCTTAGCAGGAATTTGACGTTTAGATCGTTGCTCGCGAATTTGCTCTGCCAATTTCTCATAAGTTCGCATTTGGCTTTTCAGTTGTTTAATCGTTTTTGCAGCGATCAAACAGGTTTTGTTCATTGGATCATCGTCTATTCCTTGTACTATGTACTCACAAAGGGATTGTTCATCGACATGTCCCTTTTCCCGATTTCGCACATAGCGTAGATATATTCTGAACATGATTCATCCTACTTCTTTTTTCTACGGCGAAGTGATTCGTGTACCGTTGCACTGGACACTTTCTCCTCGAATTCTTCCACAAGCGCGTGCTTCAAATCGATCCACGACGATACTTCCGGAATGCTTCTAACAAAAGCCTTGGCTGCGCCCTGGAGAACTCGTTTTGCGTAAATGAGCTTGTGAAGATCATGCCATTTTAACAGTTTGCTTCTTGTCTCAAACTCGATCACCCATGCGCATACGTCTTCCTTTCCGGAGAATGTAGGCAAATAATCCTGTACATCTTTGAAGTGAATGGACACGCCCCGGGCCTCACGATCTACGCTCTCTTGTGACGACGTGCTTGACCCTTCTACCGCATCCAAATAATCACCCACCCTCGTGGTGGCCTGATTTCCACTTTCACTGTGCTCCACTATTCTGCCAGCTAATTCCTCCTTCGAACCGCTTGTGTCTAGCCCTAAGGCCTCACACCTTTTTACCAAGCCGACACGGGTAAATTGCTCCATCAACTCTTCGATGCTCGCCGGGAAATCCATAGCAAAATTGCGTTATCCCACTTCTGACACCAAATGTAAAGAATCGAAAAGTAAAAAACGCTCAACACAGACACTTGTTCCTCTTGCAGCCAAAACAATTCTGATGTTTTATTCCCTTTTTTTTTTTTTTTTAAGAAAAATTAGCAACTTCTTTTATTTCATACAAAAGATTGAATACATATGGTGTCGTAGAGAATAGATTCTACATTGTTTTGATTTCCTGCTGCTTGCATGTTGAAAACAATAACTGGATGTTAGAAATCCAATTGAAATGGAGCCTAAACGAATTTGTCTTTCTTCTGAATCCTAACGCATGGATTATATAACTGCAGAGCCCAGCTCTCATTGTTTAGGAAATTATAGTCCCATATCATACGCATACTACTAAATTAAACCTAATTTGAACTTCCTTGCGAACCTAGATCTAATCTTAATTCTATGGTTTTTATCTCAATTATTTACATATGCACATGGTGTTTACATTAACCTAGGAAAAACGTTTAATTGAATAAGCCATTTATGTTGGCCATGCTGGATGCCAGAGAGGTAGTTCTTAGTCTTGTATAATCTACCTCTATTTGTTCTTTAATGTAAGGTATTTCGGCTAACTGATGCAGCTGGATGGTGTGGTATTGCATCGGAAGACCATGAATGATTTTCAAAAACTTATTTTGTATTATTTGTACACGCTTCAGCTCAAATGCTGAACATGTTTTCCAAATATGTGAACCATATAATAAGGCCGGTTTTATGATTTGTTGATAAACCAATTTCTTGTTGCCTAATGAAAGTCCCGGACCCTTGAGTAAAGGATAGAGACTCTTCAAGTAACTTAGTGTTTTGTTGCTTATATGGTCGATGTGGGATTTAAATCGAAGCCATCGGTCAATGATCACACCAAGATAACTCACGACCGAGCACCAGGGTATTTCTACATTCGATATTTGTATCGGATCTATTCTACGCCGCAATACGTCATCTGGCATGTTTCGCTAGTAAGTAAACACTATTGTTTGGGTTTTACTTGGATTCACCCTGATTTTCCAATCGTTTAGATACCCGATAAAGGTATCCAGCGCTCTTTGAAGCCCACCACGGAGAAAGCTGTAGTTCTTGCTGCTATATAGAATAGCCGTGTCATCGGCGTACAGGGAAAGGGAGGTATGATTCCTTAGTGTGGGTAAGTCTGAAGTGTACAAATTGTAGAGTAGTGGACCCAACACACTTCCCTGTGGAACGCCGGCACAATTGGAATATGTGGAAGAGACAATATTTCCAATAACTACTTTGGAAGTTCTCTGAGAAAGGTAGCTGGCAATCAACTTAACTAGATAGGATGGAAATTGTAGTCGAAGCAGTTTAAAAACAAGGCCATTATGCCAAACGTTATCAAACGCTTTTTCAACGTCAAGCAGTGCCATCGCTGTGGACATACCTCTGGTCTTGGCGTTGTTAACAATATTAACTACACGTTGTAGCTGATGAGCCGTGGAATGACCTCTCTTGAATCCAAATTGCACGTCAGCTAAAGCGTTAGATTCCTCACAATACTCTAACATTCTGCGGTAATTCACTTTCTCGAATATTTTACTCAGCGCACTCAGAAGTGATATCCCTCTGTAGCTTGTAACTAAATAGGGGTCTTTTCCCGATTTGGGAATGGCAACAACTTTGGCTATCTTCCAGTCCTTTGGAAAATAGCAAAGTTCTAAACATTTATTTAAAATGTTGGTGACCAGCAGCAGAGCGCTTTCACTTAAATGCTTATGCAAGATGTTGAATTGTTGGTCAAATCCTGGTGCTTTAAAATTTGGGCAGATGGAGATAAGATCTTTGATTTCGTTACATGTTATTCTGGCCTCATCTGGCAAGGTGATGGTTGTTTGTGTTAGATTAAGAATGGATTGTCTAACAATGCCTTCAAAGGAACTTTCCATGTTCTCAGCTAACCTGTGAGCTGACGTGAATTGCTCTGCTAAGCCCTCTACTTTTTCTTCTGGGGTGAAAAGCACTATATCATTGTCTTTAAGAGGAGGAATGGGTTTTGGCCTTGATCTTAATATTTTTGTCACCTTCCAGAAGGGGTGCGACGCTTTAGGCATGACTCGAAGCCTGTCTCTGAATTGTTGGTTTCTGAAAACCTCTAACTTGGTTTGAACTAACTTGGCAAGATTTCGAAATTCTCTGTAAAGACTTCTATCCCTCGATCGTTGATATCGTTTTCTTACCAGATTTTTGTAGGAGATGAACCAGATGGTGTCAGCATCTAGCTTCAGCAAATGAGACCGAAGCTCAACAACTGGAACTGCACGGTGGACCGCTTCTTCGATGGCAGTGTTAAGCCCTCTCAACGCAGCATCGATATCATCTGAAGAGTTCAGGGGGACATCCGGGGTCAGATTCTCGTTCAGAGTAGCGTCAAACAAACGCCAGTCAGTTTCGCGGAAGTTCTTCCTTCTACGCCACGTCTCATGTATGTTGTCACTGATGGTCACGACAACCGGCAGGTGATCCGATGTCAGAGCAGTTGTTGCGATGGGCTCGTTGATCTTCTCTTGCATGTTGGTAAGGAAGAAGTCAATTAAGGACGAACTTCTACCATTGAAGAATGTGTGCTGTCTTGGGTGCACTACTGTGAAGGAGCCCGATTGCATTGCTTCGAACAGTATCTGCCCATTCTTGTTGCAACGCTGGTTACCGCAAGATTGATGTTTCGCATTCAGGTCTCCTGCGATCAGGAAATCTCCTCTTGTTCTGACAAGGGTCGTCAGGTCTTGCCTGAGCAAGTTGGCAGTGCCGTTCGAGTATGCTGCTTGTTTGGGACAGTAAACAGCAAACAACTTAAATGAACCACTTCCAGTTAAGACTTCTATTCCAGCCGCTTCGATGAATCGGGTATTGGTGTTGCGAAAAAGATACTCAAAAGAAAGTTTCGTAGATATTTCTTAGTGGCGAAAAATCACAAAATTAGTTTTTATTCTCCGAGTAACTGACGCGAAAAGAGGCCGGGAGTCCGTCCTCCGGCCCTTTTATCCTCTCACCACCTCCCGCCATCGCGGTTCAATCGCGATGGAGTTTTCTCCTGTTGAGCAGTGGAACTCTACAACAGTGTCCTCTCTACCTTTGTGGTGTTCCCCAGAACCATAACAAACGCTGTTGTCACAACATTCTCCCCATCAGTTTAGCGCCCCTGGGTGCTACACTCCTATGACGTTTGTTTCTGCTCGCTCTGTTCCCCATTGCTGTCATTAATCCCATGCGGTCTCCCTTGTTGTTCTTTAGACTCGTCAATCGACTTAACCTTTTCGCCTACATCTAGAACCGCAATTTTTGTCGCCGGTCGTTCTAAAATTCCGTTTACCGTCTGCACTGTCGCTCTTCTGACTTGCCCATCTCTTGCACAAATTACGCTTAAAACTCTCCCCATCGGCCAACTGTTCCTCGGCAAATTTCCGTCCACAATCACTACGACATCATCTACCTTGATGCGCGGTGCCGGATGAAACCATTTCGATCTGCGGGTAAGTGTAGGAAGATAATCCGCGATCCACCTCTTCCAGAAAAGGTCCGCATTCCTTTGTGTGTCGCTCCAAGACGATTTAATCGATGCCGGGGAGTCATCGAAGAACGCCGTAGTTTTTCTTCCGTCCGAGCTGCTTAGCAGTAGGTGGTTCGGGGTTATGGGAAAGTCCAAGTCATCATCGAGCGGTATGTAGGTCAGCGGCCGGGAGTTTACCATCATCTCAATCTCCGTCATCGTGGTTAGTAGTATTTCATCTGTTGGTAAACGTGGTAAATTAAAATTACATAAAATCTTTTTCACTGATTGCACCAGGCGCTCCCAACATCCACCAAAGTGCGGTGCGGCCGGCGGGTTGAAACTCCACTTCAGCTCGGGTGAGCTGAATCTCGACTGCAGTGCAACCCCATCTACTTCCTTCAGGGCATCGTTGAGCTCTCGTGCGGCACCAATGAAGTTAGTGCCCCTGTCACTAACAATTTCTCGCGGTGAACCTCTTCTAGCGATGAATCGACGGATTGCTAGGATACAAGAAGCAGTAGTTAGCGAATGGGCCAGTTCGATATGTATCGCACGAGTCGTGAGACAGGTGAACAGCGCTCCCCAGCGCTTTTCCGAGCGTCGACCCACTACCACAGGTATCGGTCCGAAATAGTCCAGTCCTGTATGTGTGAAAGCCCTTTGAGATACGGCTAATCTCTGGCGAGGAATGTTGCCCATTAACGGCGGGTTTGGTAAAGCATTCTTCACCTTGCAGTGCTGACAGCCACGTCGAACCCGGTTAAATTCCATCAGCAGCTTTGGTACGTAGTAACGTGTACGCAGTTGGTTTATCACCGTTCTGTGGCTCCGATGGCAGTACCGTTCATGGAAGTCCCCGATGATTAAGTCGGTCACGTGATGTCGTCTCGGTAAGATGGCCGGTTTTTCCAATGATGCTTCTACAAAGGAACGTTCAGTTAACCGCCCACACAACCTTAATATCCCCTTTTTGTCTATCATAGGTGATAATTTATACAACACGCTGTCGCGAGCGATCGGCTTCTTCCACGGATGATTTTGCTGCGCATCGCTCTTGAGCCGCTTAATGTCCGATGAAAATCCATCGGCCTGAGTCCAGATGAGCAGCGACTGCTCGGAATCCAACAATTCCTGCTGCGTCAATGGACCATTGATCTTCGCTAACTGTTGAACATGCCTTCGCATGTTCCCGATGAAACGATGAACGTAACCCACCGTCCTCAATAATCTTTTCCACCGCGAGAATCGCGTGAAGTCAACTACGGTGGTATCTGCAACTTGATGCATTAAACTGTGGCGAAATTCTTCCAAGGTTTCACCTGGGTCGACAGGATTAACCGGCCACTTATCTTCCGACTCCCAGAGGAACTCAGGACCGCGGAACCACCTGCTGGATGAACACAAGTCTGGATTCCCTTGCCATTTGGTTCCGTCGTCGGCAACGTTAACCTTGGTGGAGAGCCAGCGCCATTCATCCACGTTCGTTGTTTCCACTAATTCGCTCACTCGAAATGCGACAAAGGCACTATATCGTCTATGGTCGGAGCGGATCCAGCTCACAACGTTGCGCGAATCCGTCCAAAAAATCCTTTTTGTTATTTTCAGGCGATGCGCTTTCATTATGTGATCTGCGAACCGGGCTCCTATCACTGCCGCTTGGAGTTCTAACCGTGGTATAGATAGTAGCTTCAGTGGAGCAACCCTTGTCTTGGAACCTACAATCGCACATTCTACGACGCCGTTTTCCTCGTACCGTAAGTACACCACTACAGCCATTCCATATTGACTCGCGTCACTGAAAACATGCAACTGCACGTTTGTTGTATTGACTGATGTAATACCTCTGTAACACCGTCTGATGACGATTTTCTCTAGTTCGGGTAGTAGTCCGACCCACTTCTTCCATTTTTTCCCGGATTCGCCATCGACAGGGCTATCCCAAGTCGTACCGGATCTCCATAAGTCCTGTAGTAGAATCTTAAGGAACATCAGAAAGTGGCCAATGAGCCCCAAAGGGTCGTAGATCATCATCAGCGTGCTCAAAACTTCACGCTTTGATGGTAGTCTTTCTAATGTTAGCAGCTTCTTATCTATGCGTGGAGTTATTCGGAACGTAAACGTATCGTCCGAGGTATTCCACCACATACCCAAAACCTTTTCGGTTCCTTTGTCGCGACTCATGTCGATGGATAATTCGTCATTAGCTCCCCAACACATCTTTTGTACAACTTCCTTAGAGTTGGATAGCCAATTTCGGATTTCGAATCCGCCCTGCGCGTGTATAAAGCGTACGTTTTCTGCCAGTGTGACAGCCTCTTCAACTGTTTCTACGCTCGCCAACTTATCATCCACATAGTGCTCGTGTTTGATGCACTCTACTGCGCGTGGGAATCGCTGGGCAAACCTCTCCGCGTTGAGGTTTTTAACGAATTGAGCGCTGGATGGTGAGCAAGCGGCCCCAAAAGTCATAACTGACACGGCGTAAACGCTAGGACCTCCGTCCGATTTATTACCGTCGTCCCAAAAGATCAGCTGGCTTCGTTGATCGATAGGCTTCATGCGCACCTGGAAAAACATCTCACGGATGTCGCCCGTCACGGCAGTGCGAAACTCGCGAAATCTGTACAGTACTTGTACCAAACTAGTTAGCTGATCTGGACCAGTTAGCAAAAATGTGTTCAAGCTTGCTCCGTGTACCTGCGCCGCAGCGTCGAACACCATCCTAAGTTTACCGGGCTTGTTCGGATTGTAGACGGGGAAAATTGGCAAATACCAGTCCCTTTCCCTTCTCTCTGCTAGTTCTCGTTCCGGCATCAGCCGAATGTATCCCTTCTCGATATACTCTCGCATTTTGGCATTTATGGCAGTCTCTAACACTGGATCCTTGCTCATCCTTCTTTTCAGGCACGCATGACGACGGAGAGCCATTTCTCGATTACAGGGGAGGCGTACGTTGTCGTACTTCCACAACAATCCTGTTTCGTATCGACCGTGTAGTAACCGTGTATCGGAACTGAGCATAGTAATTGCTCTCTCCTCTTCCTTGGAAAGCAGTTTACGGGGAGTATTGATTCCCATAGAATCCAACGAAAAATATTCCTTCAACGCTGTGTTAATGCTTTCCCCCCCATTCTCATTACAGATACATAAGTGGAAGTTATTGTACGTGGTTCTACTTACGGTTGTCGGTGTAGCACATGGACCAAACACAGTCCATTCAATTCTCGTCTTTGCAGCGATTGGTTCGTCGAAGCTCCCTTCAGCGCATCGTGACGGTTTTCCCAGGTGGATATTGTCCATACCGATCAGGATTCGTGGCTTCACTCCAGCATAAGAAGCTATCGGCAGGCCCCTTAAGTGTGAATATTTCTTGGCCAGTTCCTCGAGCGGTAGCGTTTGTGCTGGAAGTGATAACTCGTTCACCGTGTGCACCTTTTGAAGATCGTATGTTGGAGCTCCCCTGTAGACGCCTGATATCCGCAGCGACACCATTAACGAATTGGCCTCCTCGCGTGTAGTGTCACCAGTCCATTTCAGGCACAATGGATGTGGAATGCCCTCAATACCAAGTTCATCGATCAACCTTCGATCAATAAACGTCGCCGAAGAGCCTTCGTCCAAGAAGGCGTAAGTGTTGACATCCTTCTTCCCGCCGTATATCGTGATAGGTATGTAACGAAAGAGTGAGTTCGGTTTAGTGCTTACGTGAGTGTTCAGTGCGTGTTGTGTGCTGCCGCTGCGTTGTGTAGTGTCACATTCTACGTGAAGCAGTTGGTGGTGTTTCGCCTGGCATCCGTCCATGCCGCAAGGAGATCGGACGAAACACGGGCCTAGGTGTGTTCCGAGACATATATGGCTCCGACGATGCTCGTTAATGTAAGCTCGACGTTCCTGGATCGTTAGCTCCTGAAACCTTGCACAATCTACGAGTGTGCGACATGAATCGTGGCAAAGCGCGCATGTAGTGGTACGGTGCACGTTTAGGTGGTGGTGGTTAGTGTGTGGTCGGCGCGCCGGTTGTGATCGCGTCGTTTCGGTGTGTTGCGTATGTTTATCGAACGGGTTAACCTCGGTACTCGCGGCCACCGCAATTTCGGTAAACCACTTGCCGAATTCTTCTATGGTCTTCCTCGCTAACTTCACCTTATAGCGTGCCCATTCCAGGCGTCTCTCGGCTGGTAATTTTGCAACTAACTCCTTTAGCAATGCAACGTTGCAATTATAATCCTCTAAACCGGACGCCTTTATTGTGGCGCACAACTTGCGTACTGCCTTGCCAAAGTTCGCCAAGGTATCGAGCCTTTCGGCTCTGACTGGTGGTAACCTTCTCACCTTATCAACGAGGTTGTCCACTATCAAGTCGGGACGACCATACTCTGTCCGCAAAATGTCTAAGACTTCCTTTAGACCATCCGGGAGTAGAAGCACGTGATCCACGGACTCTAAAGCAGGTCCACGTAGCGCCTGTTGGAGTCGAATCAGATTTTCATCATCCGTAAACCCGCACGCGGCCGTGGATCGCTCAAAGGCGGTGATGAACAAGGGCCACTGTTCCACCGTCCCTGAAAATACCGGCAGCTCTTTGGGAGTGTTTTCACGCGCCGCCTTTTGACTGGATGTCAATGGTAGTCCCACGGATGCACCTTGCGATTTTGGGGTCGGCGTTCTTGTCGGTGTCATCGTCGAACTAGTGTAGGGCGCCGCCGCTGCGGCCATTGCCCCTGACTTGTTAGCCTGGCTGAGTTGTTTGGCCCGGTGTTCCGTGATGCTGACTTCCACCGCACGCCTCCATTGCGCGTATTCGCGTTCCATGGCGGCGGCTTGGTCTATCGCCAAGGTCCGGTCGTAGTCCGGAGGGGTGCTGTTCGTCGTTGGGGTCGAGGGTTGCTGACCCCGGCTTGCGCTCGCTATCGCGCATTCCTCTCGTGAAGGTGCGGCAGCTACCCGCATCGCACCCGCTGTTGCTGATTTGCTTCCTGCTGGGGTCGAAGGTGAATGACCTAGGCGCTCACCGCCATCACGTTGAACCGTCGCGGTCTTCCCGACGCGTTTCGTGTCATGCAGCCAGACCTCCGTCTTCTCCACATAATCACTTACTCGGCTGTTGCGATCGGATATCTCCTCCTCCAAATCCAGTTCCAACAATTCGAGCTCTAGCTCCTGTCGAGTTTTCTCGAGTTCGAGTTATTTCTTGCGGATCTCTAGCCGCTTTCTCCTTACTTCCAGGTCGCGGGGTAATACCGCGGGCTGCGAGGCTGATTCGTCCTTCCAGACAGTATTTTCCCCGGCACTTTCGCGCCTTTCCGGGGAGTTCCGGGGCGTTTCCTCCGTATGCTGCTGCTGTGACTCAATCACCTCACAGCTTGCGTCCTGATTTGCTCCTGCGTCCATTTTCCGCAACGACGGGTTTCCACAGTTTGCCAAAAAAAAAGGTCACTCGCGAGTTCGTGCTGCTCTCCACGGTGAGACTTACACAAGATTGTACCGCGCGTGTAACGTATAAAATTTTGACAATCGCGAGTTCGTGTCACGACACTTATTTAAACCGCACAGTGTTCGCTTAACTTAATAACGACTAGATTTTAAGAGTGTCTAAAGTGCGGATTTTGCGTAACACTAATGTAAAGATTTACATACGCTGGTGCGTTTAAACGAATCACTGAGTGAAAAATGTCCGTACAGTGCATTAATTTTGTGAAATGTTGCGAAAAAGATACTCAAAAGAAAGTTTCGTAGATATTTCTTAGTGGCGAAAAATCACAAAATTAGTTTTTATTCTCCGAGTAACTGACGCGAAAAGAGGCCGGGAGTCCGTCCTCCGGCCCTTTTATCCTCTCACCACCTCCCGCCATCGCGGTTCAATCGCGATGGAGTTTTCTCCTGTCGAGCAGTGGAACTCTACAACAGTGTCCTCTCTACCTTTGTGGTGTTCCCCAGAACCATAACAAACGCTGTTGTCACAACAATTGGGTAGGGACAGGATTCGGTATTTGAGCTTGTGATGGACAGCTATACCTATTCCTCCATGTGTGTCTCGATCGAGCCTTATGAAACTGTGGTTTGGTAGGTTGAAACTTTGGTGAGATCGTAGATGAGTTTCACTGATGGCGATAATGTCTATTGCTTCCTTTTGAAGGAAGTTTATGAACTCCAGTTTTTTGGAAAAAATGGAGTGTGCATTCCAAGTGGCAGCTTTAATAGCCATGAGGAAGCTCATCCATTATCTGTCGGACCAGCATAGTGACTTGCTGGTCGCGAGGGAGATCTTTCATCTCGCTATGAAAGCGGTTCCACAGTCGAGTGATGGAAGTGAACAGCGCCATGTCTGGAGAAAACTCCTCTAGCGCAAGCTGGGCTCTCAAACGCTCAAGTTTATCCTGAACCGGTTGTTTGGATGAGGATGGAGCTGGTGTTTTCTGCACTTCCATTGCCTTCTTCTGCACTTCCATTGCCTTCTTCGAGGTATTGGCAACAGCTTGTTGCTGATTTTGCTGTGGTTGTTGATGCTGCCGTGATTGCGCCTGACAGTATTCTGTTGGCAGCTGTTGTTCTTGAGGCTGGACCTGTGTTTGCTGACTGGGTTGTGGTTGCAGATTTGATGCAAGCTTTTCTATTATTTTCTGCTGTTGCATGATTTGCTGCTGCATCCTGTTCATCTGCTGTTGCATGTGTTCAAGCTGCTGTTGCAACGGATGATAATGGAGTTGTGTAAGCGACTGCCGCTGTTGTTGTGTCTCGTGTTGTTGACTTAGTGATGTCTGTGGTACCTGTGAAGGTTGTTCCTGTTGCAAGCTAGTTGATGGCAACTTTTGTTGTGGTATCCAGGTATGGTATTTTGAGGTGGAATCCAGCTGAGTCTGGAATTCCAGGCGGATTCAGCGGGTGGTGGTGCTAGATTATAGCGCGTTGCTGCCTTTTGATGGTATTTCCCGTCACGCTTTTCTAGGAAGTCACGACGAGCTAGGCAGTTATGGTTCAAGGGACTGTGGTTGCCCTCACAATTGGCACATCGCCTATTGTTTTCCAGCTCAACAAAGCACTGTTTAGCATGATGTTCTCCTCCACACTTCATACAGCGTGTTTTCATAGAGCAATGATTTTGCCCATGACCGAAGCGAAAGCAGTTTTTACACTGTGTCACTTCATCACGTACCGGGAAGTATCTTTCCCAGCGAACGTTAACCGATTGGATTCGTTTAACTTTTTGTAGCTGTTCAAGTGTGGTTTGGCCTTTATTGAAAGCGACCACGAAATTTTTGAACGAAGCTTTGGCGGCCACATTGCTTTCCATCAAACGGATTGAACTTGGTCGTGGAAGTTCAGTTGTCACTAGCCATTTCTCCACTGCTTCTGGGGTACCGAAACACAATCCCTTCAATATCACCTGGAAAGGTTTTTCTCCAGGAAAATCGTGCGAGTAAAACTCGCGTTTTAGTTGGTTCAAACGACCAACCACGGCTTCAAAACCATCGCGCGTATTGCACGAGATTTTCGTGTAGTTTCCCTTCAGGAAGTTGAAACTGGCTTCAAGTTTGCCCGTGTTTGCGAGAGCGTTAAACTCTGCAAATTCCTCTTCGAGGAGATCCTTTACGATTAAAGGAGGAATTCTCTCCTTCTTCATCGCATTCGCAGATGCTGTCACCGGTGTGACGTCATTACTTGCACCAGAACCATCACTTGGTGGAACCACTACCAATTTCGGCGAAGCTTTCTTCTTCGTAACATTTCCCTGAATATACGCACACTCCGCAGGGCGTTTGCGATCACGGCCAAAAGCCGGATCTATTGACATCGGTGATTCCTCCAACGCGCCGCACTCACGTACACACACACGCACAAAACGCTTCACTGATCAATTGAGCAAACGAACAATCGCGCGAGATCTACACGACCACTCACAACCGCAGCTAGAGAGCGTCTTGATGTTTTATTCCAAATCCATCTCCTTTTATAGACATTTTATTGGTCGCGTTCTTATCACTGTCTCACTCTTGTTTCCCTCTGTTTCTTTCTACTTTGCCTGTGGTACATTTTACTGCGGTACGTTTGTACAGCGGCACATCCTAGCAAAAATTCAACCTAACATATGTAGAAATTAGAAATTCGAATTTGTATATACCTCACACATACACCTTGACATCCTTACACATACACCTTTTCTATATGTACATCTTGTTTGTGCGATCACACCTAGGTTTAAGTATCTCAGGCAATACTGTCAAATAGAGATGTCATTCGTGATTGAGCGCTAAAACAGAAAACACGCAATTCTTCAGCCTTCAGTTAATTCTTCCGAAATTAAGAAAGATTACAATTCAGAAGTGGGATAAACCGTTTGTGCCGAAAAATGCTTACAAAAGAGGAACTTCTTTGTGCTTTGGAAGTTGCTAACATCGAAGTGCCTCCGAAAGCAACTTTACCACAACTACGCATGTTGTACGAGCAAAGTGTACCGAAAAACAAAATGGAGGAACAATCAACCCAGAATTTCATTCCTCAAAGAGTGTGTGCAGATGAAGACGAAGTGACGAACAATGGAAACCACGTTGCAGCAGCCGCCATCTTGATGAAAGACAAAGCTGCTCCGACATCTTCGACGCAAGGTGCTTCATTCGACGCAACTTCTCATCAATTGGAATTAATGGCGCTACGAGCAAAAATTATGGAAATGGAACAGCGGCAGACGTTTACGGATGGTCGATTGGTTCATCCCGAGGAGTTGAAACATTTGATACCGGAATTTTCTGACGGCCTCGGTATCAATAAGTGGATCAATACGATTCGCTACAATAGCGAATTATATGGATGGCAGGATCGCACGATGCTTTTATATGCAGGCAGTCGGTTGACTGGAGCAGCAAGCGAATGGTACAATGGCTTCCGTAACACTTTGAAGACATTCGACGAATTCGCTGACACAATTAAAAAGGCTTTTCCTGATCGCTGTAACGAAGCCGTTATTCATAGCCAATTAGCATCGGTCTACAAGAAAATTTCTGAGTCGTACACAAGCTATGTATACCGAGTAAATGCGCTGGGAATGTCAGGCCACGTGAGTGAGGAGGCTATCATAACTTATGTCATCAGAGGACTTTCTCGTGACCCTCTCTATGATAGCCTTGTGACCAAGGATTACCGCGATATTTACGACCTGATTGACAACATTAAGCGATATGAATCCCATCTTCTGTTGCGCAAAAACCCAGAACGCCGCAGCCCATCTCACATCAACACCATTTCCCCGAGACCGATTCCACCAAGACAAACGACGACAGAACCTCTTCGATGTTATAACTGCTCGAATCATGGACATCATTCATCGCAATGCACACAACCTCGCCGAGCTCCGGGTTCCTGTTTCCGATGTGGTAGCACATCACATGTCATTCGCAACTGTCCTGTCCCAGATAGACGTCAACTAACGGTTGCTGCGGTACAGGGCAACGACAATGAAACAGCGCATCTAGATTCTGGGGAAAATGGAAACTTCGTTCAACTTGAGGCCTATCAGGAGGTAAGTGTAGCTTTTAAGAGAAACAATGTTTGGAGCCCAGGGTTAATTATAACATCTCTTTTTGATTCCGGTAGCTCTAAAAGCTTCATAAATGAAGCCATTGTTCCGGTTACAAAACTAAGCGCTCCCCAACCAAGTGGATTTCGAGGAATAGGAAATGTGAATTTACAAACTCTTGGAACAGTACAGCTAAAACTTAGTTTTCGTAATCAAACATTCATTCACAATTTCTATATTTTACCAAAAAGCTACATGTCCCTATCCATGATAGTAGGGAGAGATTTGTTATCAGAATTTAACATCACACTCGCTCAATTCCGTAAACATTACAGCAAACTTATGCTGATGAATTTAAATAAAGATAAAATTCTGAACTTAAAAAAACCGGGTTTTTACCATAAGCTCCAAACGTTGGGTCTTTTACGTAGTTCGATCCAGGCTCCCTTACCAGAGGTATGCAAAGATTCGAAATTGTCCGATCCCAATATTTCTTCAAAATTCATTTCGATATCAGACAAATCTGAACATAAACAACAATATGACACAACTTTTTCTGAAATGTGTTCTATAAATATTAGCGATGAGGCTAGCACTATAAATGTTGGAGAACATCTTTCTAAAGAACAAGGCATTGCTTTAAGATCAATAGTGTCCAATAATTACATTAATTTTCCGGATAAACATATAATACCATCTGCTCATAAAATGCGAATTAGCTTAACTCATGATACTCCTATTTTCACAAAGCCTAGACGACTTTCTTTCGATGAAAGGAATAAAGTAAAAGTCATTGTGAAGGATTTATTAGAGAAAAATATAATAAGACCCAGTAACTCTCCTTATGCTTCCGCACTGGTACTCGTTAGGAAGAAAAATGGCGAAATTCGTAAGTGTGTCGACTACCGACCTCTTAATAAAGTAACAATCCGCGACAACTACCCGCTTCCACTCATAGAGACGTGCCTAGAACACTTGGGCAATAAAAAATTCTTTACGTTACTAGACCTAAAGAGTGGTTTTCATCAAGTGGCAATGGACGAGGATTCAATTAAATTCACAGCGTTTGTTACTCCAGACGGCCAGTACGAGTACACGCGTATGCCCTTCGGATTAAAAAACGCGCCAGCTGAATTTCAGCGTTTCATTAATACAATTTTGCGGAAATTCATCGAGAATGAAAAGCTGGTTGTATACATTGACGACATTCTCATAGCTTCTCAAGACTTTAAAGAACATCTTGAAATAGTTAGTGAAGTTTTGCATACTCTACGAAATAATGGGTTGGAGCTACGGCTTGATAAATGTAAGTTTGCTTACGATGAATTGGATTACTTAGGATACAAGGCCAATCATTCAGGTATATGTCCTAGCGATAATCATGTAAAAATTATCAAAAACTATCCTGTTCCTCAGAACACAAAACAGGTACAACAATGTTTAGGTCTTTTTTCGTTTTTCCGGAGGTTTGTTCCACATTTCTCTAGTATTGCAAAACCACTTACTAATCTTTTGAAAAACAATGTTCCATTTATTTTTGATGATGAGTGTAAAAAAGCATTTGAAACACTCCGAGATAAATTGATAGTAGCTCCGGTGCTTGCCATATACGACCCTAAACGCGAAACTGAACTTCACTGTGACGCAAGTTCGATAGCTTTTGGTTCTGTGCTTTTGCAAAAACAGGATGATGGTAGATATCACCCTATTTCGTATTTTTCCAAAACCACTTCGGCTGATGAAGCTAAATTGCACAGCTACGAGCTTGAAACATTGGCCGTTATATATGCGCTCAAACGTTTCCATACCTATGTACACGGCATTCCAATAAAGATAGTGACTGATTGTAATTCTCTGGTAGAAACGCTTAAAAATAGAAATTCGTCCGCAAAGATAGCACGTTGGTCACTGTTCCTGGAGAATTATAATTACATTATTCAACATCGCCCTGGATTAGCAATGAGTCATGTAGACGCATTAAGCCGACTGGAACATTTGGCTGCCTTCGATGATGTTGATATTGACTTCCAAATACGTGTAGCTCAGGCTAGGGATCCGCTTATCCAAACTCTGAAAAAAGAGTTAGAGACGACGGATGTCGAAGGTTACCAATTACAAGACGGTATTGTATTCAAACGATCACCTTCTAATAGGCTAAAATTATACGTGCCAACAGAAATGGTTAATAATCTGATACGATCAATACACGAACAAATAGGTCATTTGGGAGCCGAAAAATGTTGCAACCAAATAGATCAGAATTATTGGTTTCCTAACAGAAAAACACGGATAATAAACTTTATAAATAACTGCTTGAAGTGCATTATTCACTCTGCTCCATCTAGAGTAAATAATCGGAACCTTCATAGCATCCAAAAAGAACCTTACCCATTTGATACCTTGCACATTGACCATTTTGGACCGCTACCTACATCATCTTTAAAGAAAAAATACTTATTGGTAGTAATAGACGCATTTACGAAATTCGTTAAATTGTATCCAACAACTTCCACTAGTACAAAAGAGGTGTGCAATGCTCTAAAACAATATTTCTCTTACTACAGTCGACCTAAAAGAATAATTAGCGATCGAGGTACATGCTTTACTTCAGCCGCATTTTCCAATTTCCTTTCTTCTCGCGGAATTAGCCATGTGTTGAATGCCACAGGATCACCACAAGCTAATGGTCAAGTGGAAAGGGTCAATCGCATTATTCGTCCCATATTGAGCAAATTATCAAATCAGACCGACCATGTAGATTGGGTGACCCATTTGCTATCTACAGAATACGCTCTTAATAATACCATTCATTCGTCCACTCGTTTTTCCCCTTCTATGCTATTGTTTGGTGTTAACCAACGAGGCCCTTCAGTAGATATATTGACCGAATATTTAGAAGACAAAAACAAAGCATTTTCAGATTTAGAAACTATACGTGCAGAAGCATCATTCAATATTTTAAAATCACAACAAAATAATGAGAAACAACATGCTAAACACCATCGCCCTGCTCCCGTATTCAATGAAGGAGAGTTTGTTGTAATTAAAAATGTAGATAACACACCAAATTCAAACAAAAAACTCATTGCCAGATATAAAGGTCCATACGTTATCCACAAACGTTTACCTAATGACAGATATGTTATACGTGATATCGATGGAATACAAATGACGCAAATACCATATGATGGAGTGTTGGAGTCGGACAAGTTGAGAAGATGGATAGTGCCTCTGGGGGGAGCTTGATCGGAATATGTTCATAAAGCTACACTTAAGATTAAGGGTAGGGCTATACATATGCAGTAAAAATTGAGGTCAATTTCTCGTCAGGATGGCCGAGCTGTAGAAATTAGAAATTCGAATTTGTATATACCTCACACATACACCTTGACATCCTTACACATACACCTTTTCTATATGTACATCTTGTTTGTGCGATCACACCTAGGTTTAAGTATCTCAGGCAATACTGTCAAATAGAGATGTCATTCGTGATTGAGCGCTAAAACAGAAAACACGCAATTCTTCAGCCTTCAGTTAATTCTTCCGAAATTAAGAAAGATTACACATATATATATATATATATATATATATATATATATATATATATATATATATATATATATATATATATATATATATATATATATATATATATATATATATATATATATATATGTTAGGTTGAATTTTTGCTAGGATGTGCCGCTGTACAAACGTACCGCAGTAAAATGTACCACAGGCAAAGTAGAAAGAAACAGAGGGAAACAAGAGTGAGACAGTGATAAGAACGCGACCAATAAAATGTCTATAAAAGGAGATGGATTTGGAATAAAACATCAAGACGCTCTCTAGCTGCGGTTGTGAGTGGTCGTGTAGATCTCGCGCGATTGTTCGTTTGCTCAATTGATCAGTGAAGCGTTTTGTGCGTGTGTGTGTACGTGAGTGCGGCGCGTTGGAGGAATCACCGATGTCAATAGATCCGGCTTTTGGCCGTGATCGCAAACGCCCTGCGGAGTGTGCGTATATTCAGGGAAATGTTACGAAGAAGAAAGCTTCGCCGAAATTGGTAGTGGTTCCACCAAGTGATGGTTCTGGTGCAAGTAATGACGTCACACCGGTGACAGCATCTGCGAATGCGATGAAGAAGGAGAGAATTCCTCCTTTAATCGTAAAGGATCTCCTCGAAGAGGAATTTGCAGAGTTTAACGCTCTCGCAAACACGGGCAAACTTGAAGCCAGTTTCAACTTCCTGAAGGGAAACTACACAAAAATCTCGTGCAATACGCGCGATGGTTTTGAAGCCGTGGTTGGTCGTTTGAACCAACTAAAACGCGAGTTTTACTCGCACGATTTTCCTGGAGAAAAACCTTTCCAGGTGATATTGAAGGGATTGTGTTTCGGTACCCCAGAAGCAGTGGAGAAATGGCTAGTGACAACTGAACTTCCACGACCAAGTTCAATCCGTTTGATGGAAAGCAATGTGGCCGCCAAAGCTTCGTTCAAAAATTTCGTGGTCGCTTTCAATAAAGGCCAAACCACACTTGAACAGCTACAAAAAGTTAAACGAATCCAATCGGTTAACGTTCGCTGGGAAAGATACTTCCCGGTACGTGATGAAGTGACACAGTGTAAAAACTGCTTTCGCTTCGGTCATGGGCAAAATCATTGCTCTATGAAAACACACTGTATGAAGTGTGGAGGAGAACATCATGCTAAACAGTGCTTTGTTGAGCTGGAAAACAATAGGCGATGTGCCAATTGTGAGGGCAACCACAGTCCCTTGAACCATAACTGCCTAGCTCGTCGTGACTTCCTAGAAAAGCGTGACGTGAAATACCATCAAAAGGCAGCAACGCGCTATAATCTAGCACCACCACCCGCTGAATCCGCCTGGAATTCCAGACTCAGCTGGATTCCACCTCAAAATACCATACCTGGATACCACAACAAAAGTTGCCATCAACTAGCTTGCAACAGGAACAACCTTCACAGGTACCACAGACATCACTAAGTCAACAACACGAGACACAACAACAGCGGCAGTCGCTTACACAACTCCATTATCATCCGTTGCAACAGCAGCTTGAACACATGCAACAGCAGATGAACAGGATGCAGCAGCAAATCATGCAACAGCAGAAAATAATAGAAAAGCTTGCATCAAATCTGCAACCACAACCCAGTCAGCAAACACAGGTCCAGCCTCAAGAACAACAGCTGCCAACAGAATACTGTCAGGCGCAATCACGGCAGCATCAACAACCACAGCAAAATCAGCAACAAGCTGTTGCCAATACCCCGAAGAAGGCAATGGAAGTGCAGAAGAAGGCAATGGAAGTGCAGAAAACACCAGCTCCATCCTCATCCAAACAACCGGTTCAGGATAAACTTGAGCGTTTGAGAGCCCAGCTTGCGCTAGAGGAGTTTTCTCCAGACATGGCGCTGTTCACTTCCATCACTCGACTGTGGAACCGCTTTCATAGCGAGATGAAAGATCTCCCTCGCGACCAGCAAGTCACTATGCTGGTCCGACAGATAATGGATGAGCTTCCTCATGGCTATTAAAGCTGCCACTTGGAATGCACACTCCATTTTTTCCAAAAAACTGGAGTTCATAAACTTCCTTCAAAAGGAAGCAATAGACATTATCGCCATCAGTGAAACTCATCTACGATCTCACCAAAGTTTCAACCTACCAAACCACAGTTTCATAAGGCTCGATCGAGACACACATGGAGGAATAGGTATAGCTGTCCATCACAAGCTCAAATACCGAATCCTGTCCCTACCCAATTGTTGTGACAACAGCGTTTGTTATGGTTCTGGGGAACACCACAAAGGTAGAGAGGACACTGTTGTAGAGTTCCACTGCTCGACAGGAGAAAACTCCATCGCGATTGAACCGCGATGGCGGGAGGTGGTGAGAGGATAAAAGGGCCGGAGGACGGACTCCCGGCCTCTTTTCGCGTCAGTTACTCGGAGAATAAAAACTAATTTTGTGATTTTTCGCCACTAAGAAATATCTACGAAACTTTCTTTTGAGTATCTTTTTCGCAACATTTCACAAAATTAATGCACTGTACGGACATTTTTCACTCTGTGATTCGTTTAAACGCACCAGCGTATGTAAATCTTTACATTAGTGTTACGCAAAATCCGCACTTTAGACACTCTTAAAATCTAGTCGTTATTAAGTTAAGCGAACACTGTGCGGTTTAAATAAGTGTCGTGACACGAACTCGCGATTGTCAAAATTTTATACGTTACACGCGCGGTACAATCTTGTGTAAGTCTCACCGTGGAGAGCAGCACGAACTCGCGAGTGACCTTTTTTTTTTGGCAAACTGTGGAAACCCGTCGTTGCGGAAAATGGACGCAGGAGCAAATCAGGACGCAAGCTGTGAGGTGATTGAGTCACAGCAGCAGCATACGGAGGAAACGCCCCGGAACTCCCCGGAAAGGCGCGAAAGTGCCGGGGAAAATACTGTCTGGAAGGACGAATCAGCCTCGCAGCCCGCGGTATTACCCCGCGACCTGGAAGTAAGGAGAAAGCGGCTAGAGATCCGCAAGAAATAACTCGAACTCGAGAAAACTCGACAGGAGCTAGAGCTCGAATTGTTGGAACTGGATTTGGAGGAGGAGATATCCGATCGCAACAGCCGAGTAAGTGATTATGTGGAGAAGACGGAGGTCTGGCTGCATGACACGAAACGCGTCGGGAAGACCGCGACGGTTCAACGTGATGGCGGTGAGCGCCTAGGTCATTCACCTTCGACCCCAGCAGGAAGCAAATCAGCAACAGCGGGTGCGATGCGGGTAGCTGCCGCACCTTCACGAGAGGAATGCGCGATAGCGAGCGCAAGCCGGGGTCAGCAACCCTCGACCCCAACGACGAACAGCACCCCTCCGGACTACGACCGGACCTTGGCGATAGACCAAGCCGCCGCCATGGAACGCGAATACGCGCAATGGAGGCGTGCGGTGGAAGTCAGCATCACGGAACACCGGGCCAAACAACTCAGCCAGGCTAACAAGTCAGGGGCAATGGCCGCAGCGGCGGCGCCCTACACTAGTTCGACGATGACACCGACAAGAACGCCGACCCCAAAATCGCAAGGTGCATCCGTGGGACTACCATTGACATCCAGTCAAAAGGCGGCGCGTGAAAACACTCCCAAAGAGCTGCCGGTATTTTCAGGGACGGTGGAACAGTGGCCCTTGTTCATCACCGCCTTTGAGCGATCCACGGCCGCGTGCGGGTTTACGGATGATGAAAATCTGATTCGACTCCAACAGGCGCTACGTGGACCTGCTTTAGAGTCCGTGGATCACGTGCTTCTACTCCCGGATGGTCTAAAGGAAGTCTTAGACATTTTGCGGACAGAGTATGGTCGTCCCGACTTGATAGTGGACAACCTCGTTGATAAGGTGAGAAGGTTACCACCAGTCAGAGCCGAAAGGCTCGATACCTTGGCGAACTTTGGCAAGGCAGTACGCAAGTTGTGCGCCACAATAAAGGCGTCCGGTTTAGAGGATTATAATTGCAACGTTGCATTGCTAAAGGAGTTAGTTGCAAAATTACCAGCCGAGAGACGCCTGGAATGGGCACGCTATAAGGTGAAGTTAGCGAGGAAGACCATAGAAGAATTCGGCAAGTGGTTTACCGAAATTGCGGTGGCCGCGAGTACCGAGGTTAACCCGTTCGATAAACATACGCAACACACCGAAACGACGCGATCACAACCGGCGCGCCGACCACACACTAACCACCACCACCTAAACGTGCACCGTACCACTACATGCGCGCTTTGCCACGATTCATGTCGCACACTCGTAGATTGTGCAAGGTTTCAGGAGCTAACGATCCAGGAACGTCGAGCTTACATTAACGAGCATCGTCGGTGCCATATATGTCTCGGAACACACCTAGGCCCGTGTTTCGTCCGATCTCCTTGCGGCATGGACGGATGCCAGGCGAAACACCACCAACTGCTTCACGTAGAATGTGACACTACACAACGCAGCGGCAGCACACAACACGCACTGAACACTCACGTAAGCACTAAACCGAACTCACTCTTTCGTTACATACCTATCACGATATACGGCGGGAAGAAGGATGTCAACACTTACGCCTTCTTGGACGAAGGCTCTTCGGCGACGTTTATTGATCGAAGGTTGATCGATGAACTTGGTATTGAGGGCATTCCACATCCATTGTGCCTGAAATGGACTGGTGACACTACACGCGAGGAGGCCAATTCGTTAATGGTGTCGCTGCGGATATCAGGCGTCTACAGGGGAGCTCCAACATACGATCTTCAAAAGGTGCACACGGTGAACGAGTTATCACTTCCAGCACAAACGCTACCGCTCGAGGAACTGGCCAAGAAATATTCACACTTAAGGGGCCTGCCGATAGCTTCTTATGCTGGAGTGAAGCCACGAATCCTGATCGGTATGGACAATATCCACCTGGGAAAACCGTCACGATGCGCTGAAGGGAGCTTCGACGAACCTGTTGCTTCCTTTTGAAGGAAGTTTATGAACTCCAGTTTTTTGGAAAAAATGGAGTGTGCATTCCAAGTGGCAGCTTTAATAGCCATGAGGAAGCTCATCCATTATCTGTCGGACCAGCATAGTGACTTGCTGGTCGCGAGGGAGATCTTTCATCTCGCTATGAAAGCGGTTCCACAGTCGAGTGATGGAAGTGAACAGCGCCATGTCTGGAGAAAACTCCTCTAGCGCAAGCTGGGCTCTCAAACGCTCAAGTTTATCCTGAACCGGTTGTTTGGATGAGGATGGAGCTGGTGTTTTCTGCACTTCCATTGCCTTCTTCTGCACTTCCATTGCCTTCTTCGAGGTATTGGCAACAGCTTGTTGCTGATTTTGCTGTGGTTGTTGATGCAGCCGTGATTGCGCCTGACAGTATTCTGTTGGCAGCTGTTGTTCTTGAGGCTGGACCTGTGTTTGCTGACTGGGTTGTGGTTGCAGATTTGATGCAAGCTTTTCTATTATTTTCTGCTGTTGCATGATTTGCTGCTGCATCCTGTTCATCTGCTGTTGCATGTGTTCAAGCTGCTGTTGCAACGGATGATAATGGAGTTGTGTAAGCGACTGCCGCTGTTGTTGTGTCTCGTGTTGTTGACTTAGTGATGTCTGTGGTACCTGTGAAGGTTGTTCCTGTTGCAAGCTAGTTGATGGCAACTTTTGTTGTGGTATCCAGGTATGGTATTTTGAGGTGGAATCCAGCTGAGTCTGGAATTCCAGGCGGATTCAGCGGGTGGTGGTGCTAGATTATAGCGCGTTGCTGCCTTTTGATGGTATTTCCCGTCACGCTTTTCTAGGAAGTCACGACGAGCTAGGCAGTTATGGTTCAAGGGACTGTGGTTGCCCTCACAATTGGCACATCGCCTATTGTTTTCCAGCTCAACAAAGCACTGTTTAGCATGATGTTCTCCTCCACACTTCATACAGCGTGTTTTCATAGAGCAATGATTTTGCCCATGACCGAAGCGAAAGCAGTTTTTACACTGTGTCACTTCATCACGTACCGGGAAGTATCTTTCCCAGCGAACGTTAACCGATTGGATTCGTTTAACTTTTTGTAGCTGTTCAAGTGTGGTTTGGCCTTTATTGAAAGCGACCACGAAATTTTTGAACGAAGCTTTGGCGGCCACATTGCTTTCCATCAAACGGATTGAACTTGGTCGTGGAAGTTCAGTTGTCACTAGCCATTTCTCCACTGCTTCTGGGGTACCGAAACACAATCCCTTCAATATCACCTGGAAAGGTTTTTCTCCAGGAAAATCGTGCGAGTAAAACTCGCGTTTTAGTTGGTTCAAACGACCAACCACGGCTTCAAAACCATCGCGCGTATTGCACGAGATTTTCGTGTAGTTTCCCTTCAGGAAGTTGAAACTGGCTTCAAGTTTGCCCGTGTTTGCGAGAGCGTTAAACTCTGCAAATTCCTCTTCGAGGAGATCCTTTACGATTAAAGGAGGAATTCTCTCCTTCTTCATCGCATTCGCAGATGCTGTCACCGGTGTGACGTCATTACTTGCACCAGAACCATCACTTGGTGGAACCACTACCAATTTCGGCGAAGCTTTCTTCTTCGTAACATTTCCCTGAATATACGCACACTCCGCAGGGCGTTTGCGATCACGGCCAAAAGCCGGATCTATTGACATCGGTGATTCCTCCAACGCGCCGCACTCACGTACACACACACGCACAAAACGCTTCACTGATCAATTGAGCAAACGAACAATCGCGCGAGATCTACACGACCACTCACAACCGCAGCTAGAGAGCGTCTTGATGTTTTATTCCAAATCCATCTCCTTTTATAGACATTTTATTGGTCGCGTTCTTATCACTGTCTCACTCTTGTTTCCCTCTGTTTCTTTCTACTTTGCCTGTGATACATTTTACTGCGGTACGTTTGTACAGCGGCACATCCTAGCAAAAATTCAACCTAACATATATATATATATATATATATATATATATATATATATATATATATATATATATATATATATATATATATATATATATATATATATATATATATATATATATATATATATATATATATATATATATATATATATATATATATGTACTTTGTACTGTGCGAGCACACTTCGCGTGCGTGCGCACTCCGCACTTTTCGCACACTTCGCACAGTGCGCCCACTTTTCGCACACTCCGCACAGTGCGCGCACTTTTCGCACACTCCGCGCACTCTCTCTCTCTCTCTCTCTCTCTCTCTCTCTCTCTCTCTCTCTCTCTCTCTCTCTCTCTCTCTCTCTCTCTCTCTCTCTAATGATATGTCATTGGTTGCTTTGTGTACGTTCGACATACATTTGACAATGTTGTTTTGAGATTTTACGAATTGGAAATTAAGCTTACAGTTGAAGCTTGAGTCAGTTAGAGAAACCCCGTATTTTACAACCTGGTTTGAGAACCTGTACGACAAAAGGCGGTTTGTCAAAATATGCCGTTCGGAGAATTTTATCATGCCTTCTTTTTCGCTCCAACGGCAAATTTGTCAAGCACCTCATCGAGCTACCCGTCTGGTTCCCTAACGCGTTTCCTTCGCGGAATCGTCGTATTACAATAGGCTGTTTGGACTCGTGCGGTATTGCTCGGTCGCACTTGGTTTGGTCTAGCAGGCTGAAACTTTAGACGCCGACTTTGACGGTGCTGTAGCTGTTGCGTCGGGAGCTGTTTTGCATGCGTCCCGTCTTGTCTCTCAAAGCTGGACGTCATATCGATGACACTGCATAAATCATCAGCTAGCTCACCAATCCATTTTCCAAACTCGATTAATGTAACTTCCGGACACCTCTTCCGCTCCCTCACCAAATCAATGCATATGACGGGGGCAGCTTCTTTACTAGCTCCTTAAGCAACGTAACATCGTACATCAGCATCATAGCCTGTAGCCCGGAAGCCTTTACCACTCCAACCAACTGCTTTACGGCAAACCCGAACTCTACTAATGTTGATAAGTCCTCTGCGTTAGGTGCGGTCATTCCCCTTATTTTGCGGATCATCGATTCCACAATTAAATCGGGTCTTCCGTAACGCGCTTTAAGCGTATCAATGGCATCCTTCAATCCGTCCGGGAAAGATAGGAGATGTCCATCTGTCTCCAGTGCGGGCCCTTAATGCATGATGTAGTCGGGTAATGTTCTCATCATCCGTATATGCACAAGAAATGGTGGTGCGTTCATATGCGGTAATGAAAACCAGCCAATCGTTAACATCTCCGGAGAAAATTGGTAAATCCCGCGGTAATGGTTGGCGAGCCTTAGGCCGGCTTAGTACAGTGCTGTGGATCGGCAGATGTGTGTTGTGCCGCGTAGTGTGACCTGCATGCGTATTGTTCCCTAAGTGCGCCGTATACCGCTGATGCATTGTGTTTTCCGGACGAATTGGGTTATTTTGTGTTGTTTACCCTGTATGTGATGCGTTTTCCGACTGTGTCGCATAACCGTAGTGTGCAACGTATCCCGAGTGCGTCGTGTATCCTGGATGCTGCAAATGTATTGTAAACACCCCGGTACCAAAATCCATGCAACTTTTCGCTAACGGATTGATTAAATGGCGCCCGATTAGACGATCCGATAGAAGCACTTTTCAGGCTTAACGGATTGAGCGAGATACACCGTCGCGGCGACACGATACATGTTGCATACATGTGTACTACATTTTAAGAGCCCCCCTCGCTTTCTTTCGGATTGCAATGAGTTCAGACACACTGAAAACTTCGTTTAACATATTTCATATTCGTTTTTTATTTTTCACTTTCTTTTCTGAAGTACATTCTTTCATACACACATCCTCCCCCAGGTATTTTTCGAAGAAACTAAAAAAAAAAACTAACGCACACAACTAGATCCGCGAGAGAGTGCGAATCGGCAAAGAAAAAAAAAAACATACACACACACACCTCCTCCTCCCCTTGGTGTTTTTCGCAAAGTGATCCCGTAGAACGTGAACGCAAAAACACACACACAAAGCACGCAGGCAAGCACACACACACCTCACTCCTCCCCCCCCCCCCCACGTGTTTTCGCAAGGTGATTCCGTAGGAGATCGCCAAACAGCAAAAGCACACATACACACACATACACAGCCACGCACGCATGCAAGCACACATACACACACATACACAGCCATGCACGCATGCAAGCACACATACACACACATACACAGCCACGCACGCATGCAAGCACACATACACACACACACATACACACATACCTTCCCCTCCCCCTCTCTTGGTGTTTTTCGCAAGGTGATCCCGTAGGATCTCGTTATGCGAAGCGGCAAAAACACACACAGCCACGCACGCAGGCATGCACACACATACACACACATAGACGCGCCCGCGCACGCACGCACGAACGCACGAGGGAGCGTAAAGGTTCTATACGTTGCCGGTCTCCCCCTCCCGTGTTCTCGTTCTCCGAGAAGGCTGATGTGTGCACGTTTGTGCGTGTACCTTTGCCGTCCTGTAAGCTGGAGGATTAGTTCAGCGCTGTTGAAGAAATGAAAGTTAAGAATAAGATTACTCACTCTTTTTTCGTATGCTTTGTGTGTTTTCATAACTTACCTTATTGCAAACAAAATCCGGAATGAATCTCCTCGTTTCGAATATTCCGCATTCGATCACATCCTCGGCGATGCTCGACACCATCAGTGGATGAAAGCAGGAAAAGAAACAAATAAAAGCATCAGTCACCATCAACATCATCTTACTCTCACACTTTTACATCGGTTGATGATTCTTACCTTTTCAATTTCACCAAAACAAACAGGCATGGAAACAAATCCAGAACACCAAAATCACGCACGATTTCTGGAGTAAACCAACACATCCTCCCCCTCCAATTGTTTGCCACAGACTGACGTGTGTGTGAGCAGCAATGTTCTTGAAGCGGTGAGCAACGGTAAAGCACACACAAGAAGAAGCGAGACGGCTATACGAGTAGCGACTTACGCCGCCGCACAGACAGCGCGCGTCATAATTTTATGCGCGAAAATCTTAAAATTCAATTTATTCATGACAAATTGAATCGACATTTTCATACTCTGACGAACTTTTACGAAAGATTTGTAAAAACTTAATGTAGTGCAATTAAATTTAGTGCAATATCATTAGCAGAACATAACATTTTGATATTTGTTTGTAAATTCAGATCCTAAGAGCTACTACTTTTTTGAACAATAAGTGTAGAAACACAAATTTTGTCTGAGTCCAGAACAGCAACAGGGAAGATGTCGTACCCTGAGTGTGGAGATGTGTGTGTGTGTATGTGGTGAACGTTGCCGCGTCAAGCGTGCTGTAGGATACAATGCGTGTAGGAGGGGGTAAAATCGCTTGGCTTATTGAAAATACAGGCAAAGTTGGCGCGAAGAAAACGCAACACTGCGGATTGTATGGAAAATGTTGCGCGTTCAATCCGATTGCCATGCGATTGTCCTGGGGGCACATCTCGGCCATGTTGTGTTGCGCGGTGGTTTAGTGTGCGTGTGTTCCATGCATCTAGATCGTGATCGTCATGTACGGGATATCGACCCCGCGATCATTTTGGTGGGTGGTTACTCGCGTGAAATTCTCCATATCACGGACCCTTTCTTCAAACTCCAGAACTCGTGCTCCCAAATGTATGCCAGTAGGAGGCTGCGCGAAGGTTGATTATATTGAGCGTCCGCGATATCGAGCATGCTCAGCTCCTGTTCAATAGCGATACGCCTCCGTCGCCGTTTCTCCTCGGTTAATCGTGTACTTTCCGGTGCGGTTCCCGTCTCTTTGCTCTTACAAATCGCGTTTTCGTTAACGTAACGTTTCGAGTCAACCGCCTTACTCCGCATCACTTCTCGAGGTATTGTATCTCCTGATTCGGGAACTAGCCTCTGGATGTTTTCTTCCGACGGGATGAGCTCGCGACAATATGTGTTTTCCGCCTTACTTTGCACCCGTTCGTAGGATATAGTATCTTTATCTATAGAGATAATCCTAGTGGCTCCTTCCGACGGGGTAGCAGATTCGCGCAATGGTCTTGGGATGGGTGAAGCTACGCTGGGAACTTACTCTCGTTCCGTATCCGGATGCGTTCTGGAGTTAGCTCGCTCCAGCCGTGGCATACGACGCGTATTGTACTGCTCCATTACACTTGTCACTTTGTTGCGGCTGCCGAAACTTTTCTATTTGCGCGCGATTTACTTTACTTCGATCCGCGAAACAAACAATTGCCGGCCACAAAACGTTCGAAACTCGTTTCACAAATTCATTTGAATCGTAATTTTGTGGAATGTTGCCAAATGAAAACCAACGCGGTGTAAATTCTTTGCCGAAACGATTTATTGTTCTACGTTTGAAAAAAAATTAGTCTTCGATTCCCTCTTTTGGTTTAGAGACCTTCTACGTGTCCTGTCGCCCTTTTTATGCTTTGCTTGCCGAACCGAACGCGATCGGTTGAAACCCAAACCAATATCTTACATATTTCAAAACGCGCGTTTACGACAGGTCGTTGGGTACCTTGCGAAAAGGTTCCAAAACGGGAAACTCTATGGGCGAAATTTACAAACTATTTTAGGCTGCGGAGCAAAAAAAAAAAAACAGTCAAAAAATTAAAAATATTGGCGCCCATTTTCTCATCCGCTTCTTCTCCCTCCTTCACCCTGCCTTGCCTTACTTGCGCTTCTGACCATGCCTTCCGCCGCCAGCTGATTGGGTGTTGCGGTGTATGCGTTGGTTCATATATGTGCATTGCGGTTGTGTATTGTTATTGGTAGGTGTTAGCATTTATTAATTTGTGTGTGACCTTGAGACGATGCGGGAGAAGCGGGTTTGGGATTTAAAGTGTTATCGGTGTATTGATGGTTTATTTTATTTCGTGCCGCTGCTGATGAGACCATTCGATGCCCGTGGCAATCGAGGGTGAAGAAGCCTATTTAAAACAAGCGTAGGAGAACGTCTAACACTAATCAATTTTTTTTTAATTTGAACATGTTTGATGCTTCAACGACCTTCTAAGCATCATGTAGCACAGTGTATAGTGGCAATACAATATTTGTTTTAAATGTACAGAAATCTGTCTCGAGTTTTTGGATCTCGTCACACACACGCACACCCACAGCACTGGGAAAGTGACCGTTCACTCTACCAAGCCGCGATCCCCCTCCCCGCCCGGCCCTTTGGATAAGGATGCGCTACAAGATAGCTGCATCAGCCTTTCTTCCGATAAGCCGTACCCGCTCGTGCGGGAGGGGGGGGGGGATGGCGGAGGGTGCGTGATCGCGTGCGCGACTTTCGGGGGCGCGTGCTCGCGCGCGCGCTTTCGTGGGTGCGTGCTGGCGTGCGCGCTTTCGTGCGTGCGTGCTCGCGTGCGCCCGTACGTGCATGTGTGCGTGCGCGTGTGTGTGTGTGTGTGTGTGAGTTTGAGCGCGTGTGTTTGTGTGTGTGCGTGCGTTTGGAAACCCCAAAACTATTTGATTCTGATGCGTACATTTTCATCCGCTGCGGCTACAGTCCATGCATTTTCGATCTCGCTACCTGAGAGACAACACAACCATTGGCATTGGTATCTTTGCGATCGGCTCTGCTGTTGGGGGTATTAAAAAGACACACGATCTAAGCAAACGTGCGTGTGATATGTTGCACATTTATTTCTAATTCAGCTAGCAAAATAGGATTCTGGATTTGTTTATTACGGTGCGCGTATGGTGCTGCACCTGTCCGTCCAGAATCTGATGGCTTGTTGGTTTGGAGCACTTATCATGACGCCGATTGACCGGCAATGCCTTGGAATGGGTTCGGATCGGTAGGTTCATGTTTTGGTCGAGTGCATTCCGTGCATTTGTCGCGCCACAGCAGTAGACCCGGCAGCACCAAAGTCAAAACAAAAACCTTCCCCGAGTGTGGACTGCTATGCTAAGTTCTTCTTATTATTATAATTATTATTATTGGCGTAATGGCCTACGCGATCATGCCGGCCTTTTCAGGCCTAGAGTACCACGTAGCCGGATAGTCAGCTCTTGTAACGGTGGACGGTTCATACGCGGTTAGAACCCACGACGGGCATGCAGATGTGAGGAATGACTGCGGTGCCGCGGGACCGCTCCTATCTAGCGGGTAACTTGCATACTGCCACATTGTCTCCTTCCCGATGCATACGCTGCAGTTAGGAGGAAGGATGCACCTCCACAACAAAAAAACACCATCATGAACCAGCGGCGGATCTAACGGTAGACGTACTAGGCGGTCGCCGAAGATCGTTAGTCTGTAGCAAGGTGGATTTAATAATATCAGGTGGTGGACTCTAGTGCATTTTGACAATTCGTCACTTGACGTAAGGTCCCCAGGAATCAAACTTTGTTTACATTTATTAAATTTGTTCATATAATTTATCTACCCCATTTTTTCGATTAAACATTGTTTAAAAATATATTTTGGACTTCGCGAGTTCTTATTTAACATTAAAACATGGATTAAAGTGTTTATTTTGTGTTATTCCGTGAATTTATTCTATAATTCATTGTGTTTTCGACATTTTTGATGATAAAAATTAAGTAAGCATTATTTTTTTCAATTTTCACATTAATTCCTCATTATCTACGAGCCGCATGGACAATTTACGCGAGATTAGAACTCTTACTCACATGATTTTAAATTTCGTGCGTAAACAAATCATCAAATCTTTTGTTAATATATCTCATTTGTTCGATAAAACCAAGAGACGCACAAAAATGCACATAATAACAATGAAATCTGTTCTATTTGCTAAGCTTTGTGTGCGGAAACCAATAGTTAACGGTTCTAAAATGACGTAAAGTCCCTCAACTATGGCGACCCCCCAAAGCCCCTAATCCACCACCTGATATTTTTAATCCACCTTGGTCTGTAGTATGCAAGTAGACAGAGTAATAGCGACAAGGGCCGCCGGAAAGATGGTCGTTGGGGCTCCGTCGCTGGAGAACCATCTGCCCCCCCCATCCATTATGCCGACAACAATTTTAGGACCTGTGACCGATGATCGTAGGGGTTCCATCGCCAATCCTCCCCCCCCCCCCCCCGCCGGCAATTTAAGTATAATGTTAAATCTCATAACAGCTGTATGCCAGGGGGTCCTCCTCCCCGTTATCAGCTACCATTTACAGGGGCCTCAACTCGTCTTTCCGCTTAGGGCGCCCCCGATTCCCTCACTCCTCCACTGTCATGAACATCTTGCTTCGATCGATCACAACATTCCGGAAGAAAAAACATTTGGCGAAAGTGTTGCACACACATGCACGCTCACACCCACGCGCAGATGGCTCAGCATATCTGTGTAATCTACACCATACGAAAGCAAAAGCTTAGTGTAACAAAGTTATGCTTAATGCTTAGCACGTTCAGTTCGATGGCAGGCCCCAGGGACTGCCAGTGGACTTTCCAGTATGCCTGTTTCACAATCAGCTTGCGTTGTAGATGCCGGCAGAAAGGCAAGTTGATGAAAATCAGCGTCGGGCAGAACGTGTCAATGCGAATTAGGGTTCAGCGCGTTGCACAGCAAACCCTCCAGCGTAAACGAGCGATTCCTTAGTTCCAATATTTTTATATTGCAGTGTTTGAACTCATTGCGCTTTTTTGGTTTGATTTGTGAAAATGCAACTTCATCGCTGCAATGTTTGTTAACGGCATTTTGGCCATCTGACGCACCCACACATCCAAACCATCGACAGCGCGTTCATGCGAGGGGTATGAGGCGGAGCCAGGGACGGGTAGCTCGATGAGGTGCTTGACAAATTTGCCGTTGGAGCGAAAAAGAAGGCATGATAAAATTCTCCGAACGGCATATTTTGACAAACCGCCTTTTGTCGTACAGGTTCTCAAACCAGGTTGTAAAATACGGGGTTTCTCTAACTGACTCAAGCTTCAACTGTAAGCTTAATTTCCAATTCGTAAAATCTCAAAACAACATTGTCAAATGTATGTCGAACGTACACAAAGCAACCAATGACATATCATTAGAGAGAGAGAGAGAGAGAGAGAGAGAGAGAGAGAGAGAGAGAGAGAGAGAGAGAGTGCGCGGAGTGTGCGAAAAGTGCGCGCACTGTGCGGAGTGTGCGAAAAGTGGGCGCACTGTGCGAAGTGTGCGAAAAGTGCGGAGTGCGCACGCACGCGAAGTGTGCTCGCACAGTACAAAGTACATATATATATATATATATATCTCAAAGTACATATATATATATATATATATATATATATATATATATATATATATATATATATATATATATATATATATATATATATCTATATATATATATATATATATATATAGATCTCTCTCTCTCTCTCTCTAATGATATGTCATTGGTTGCTTTGTGTACGTTCGACATACATTTGACAATGTTGTTTTGAGATTTTACGAATTGGAAATTAAGCTTACAGTTGAAGCTTGAGTCAGTTAGAGAAACCCCGTATTTTACAACCTGGTTTGAGAACCTGTACGACAAAAGGCGGTTTGTCAAAATATGCCGTTCGGAGAATTTTATCATGCCTTCTTTTTCGCTCCAACGGCAAATTTGTCAAGCACCTCATCGAGCTACCCGTCCCTGGCTCCGCCTCATACCCCTCGCATGAACGCGCTGTCGATGGTTTGGATGTGTGGGTGCGTCAGATGGCCAAAATGCCGTTAACAAACATTGCAGCGATGAAGTTGCATTTTCACAAATCAAACCAAAAAAGCGCAATGAGTTCAAACACTGCAATATAAAAATATTGGAACTAAGGAATCGCTCGTTTACGCTGGAGGGTTTGCTGTGCAACGCGCTGAACCCTAATTCGCATTGACACGTTCTGCCCGACGCTGATTTTCATCAACTTGCCTTTCTGCCGGCATCTACAACGCAAGCTGATTGTGAAACAGGCATACTGGAAAGTCCACTGGCAGTCCCTGGGGCCTGCCATCGAACTGAACGTGCTAAGCATTAAGCATAACTTTGTTACACTAAGCTTTTGCTTTCGTATGGTGTAGATTACACAGATATGCTGAGCCATCTGCGCGTGGGTGTGAGCGTGCATGTGTGTGCAACACTTTCGCCAAATGTTTTTTCTTCCGGAATGTTGTGATCGATCGAAGCAAGATGTTCATGACAGTGGAGGAGTGAGGGAATCGGGGGCGCCCTAAGCGGAAAGACGAGTTGAGGCCCCTGTAAATGGTAGCTGATAACGGGGAGGAGGACCCCCTGGCATACAGCTGTTATGAGATTTAACATTATACTTAAATTGCCGGCGGGGGGGGGGAGGATTGGCGATGGAACCCCTACGATCATCGGTCACAGGTCCTAAAATTGTTGTCGGCATAATGGATGGGGGGGGCAGATGGTTCTCCAGCGACGGAGCCCCAACGACCATCTTTCCGGCGGCCCTTGTCGCTATTACTCTGTCTACTTGCATACTACAGACCAAGGTGGATTAAAAATATCAGGTGGTGGATTAGGGGCTTTGGGGGGTCGCCATAGTTGAGGGACTTTACGTCATTTTAGAACCGTTAACTATTGGTTTCCGCACACAAAGCTTAGCAAATAGAACAGATTTCATTGTTATTATGTGCATTTTTGTGTGTCTCTTGGTTTTATCGAACAAATGAGATATATTAACAAAAGATTTGATGATTTGTTTACGCACGAAATTTAAAATCATGTGAGTAAGAGTTCTAATCTCGCGTAAATTGTCCATGCGGCTCGTAGATAATGAGGAATTAATGTGAAAATTGAAAAAAATAATGCTTACTTAATTTTTATCATCAAAAATGTCGAAAACACAATGAATTATAGAATAAATTCACGGAATAACACAAAATAAACACTTTAATCCATGTTTTAATGTTAAATAAGAACTCGCGAAGTCCAAAATATATTTTTAAACAATGTTTAATCGAAAAAATGGGGTAGATAAATTATATGAACAAATTTAATAAATGTAAACAAAGTTTGATTCCTGGGGACCTTACGTCAAGTGACGAATTGTCAAAATGCACTAGAGTCCACCACCTGATATTATTAAATCCACCTTGCTACAGACTAACGATCTTCGGCGACCGCCTAGTACGTCTACCGTTAGATCCGCCGCTGGTTCATGATGGTGTTTTTTTGTTGTGGAGGTGCATCCTTCCTCCTAACTGCAGCGTATGCATCGGGAAGGAGACAATGTGGCAGTATGCAAGTTACCCGCTAGATAGGAGCGGTCCCGCGGCACCGCAGTCATTCCTCACATCTGCATGCCCGTCGTGGGTTCTAACCGCGTATGAACCGTCCACCGTTACAAGAGCTGACTATCCGGCTACGTGGTACTCTAGGCCTGAAAAGGCCGGCATGATCGCGTAGGCCATTACGCCAATAATAATAATTATAATAATAAGAAGAACTTAGCATAGCAGTCCACACTCGGGGAAGGTTTTTGTTTTGACTTTGGTGCTGCCGGGTCTACTGCTGTGGCGCGACAAATGCACGGAATGCACTCGACCAAAACATGAACCTACCGATCCGAACCCATTCCAAGGCATTGCCGGTAAATCGGCGTCATGATAAGTGCTCCAAACCAACAAGCCATCAGATTCTGGACGGACAGGTGCAGCACCATACGCGCACCGTAATAAACAAATCCAGAATCCTATTTTGCTAGCTGAATTAGAAATAAATGTGCAACATATCACACGCACGTTTGCTTAGATCGTGTGTCTTTTTAATACCCCCAACAGCAGAGCCGATCGCAAAGATACCAATGCCAATGGTTGTGTTGTCTCTCAGGTAGCGAGATCGAAAATGCATGGACTGTAGCCGCAGCGGATGAAAATGTACGCATCAGAATCAAATAGTTTTGGGGTTTCCAAACGCACGCACACACACAAACACACGCGCTCAAACTCACACACACACACACACACACGCGCACGCACACATGCACGTACGGGCGCACGCGAGCACGCACGCACGAAAGCGCGCACGCCAGCACGCACCCACGAAAGCGCGCGCGCGAGCACGCGCCCCCGAAAGTCGCGCACGCGATCACGCACCCTCCGCCATCCCCCCCCCCTCCCGCACGAGCGGGTACGGCTTATCGGAAGAAAGGCTGATGCAGCTATCTTGTAGCGCATCCTTATCCAAAGGGCCGGGCGGGGAGGGGGATCGCGGCTTGGTAGAGTGAACGGTCACTTTCCCAGTGCTGTGGGTGTGCGTGTGTGTGACGAGATCCAAAAACTCGAGACAGATTTCTGTACATTTAAAACAAATATTGTATTGCCACTATACACTGTGCTACATGATGCTTAGAAGGTCGTTGAAGCATCAAACATGTTCAAATTAAAAAAAAATTGATTAGTGTTAGACGTTCTCCTACGCTTGTTTTAAATAGGCTTCTTCACCCTCGATTGCCACGGGCATCGAATGGTCTCATCAGCAGCGGCACGAAATAAAATAAACCATCAATACACCGATAACACTTTAAATCCCAAACCCGCTTCTCCCGCATCGTCTCAAGGTCACACACAAATTAATAAATGCTAACACCTACCAATAACAATACACAACCGCAATGCACATATATGAACCAACGCATACACCGCAACACCCAATCAGCTGGCGGCGGAAGGCATGGTCAGAAGCGCAAGTAAGGCAAGGCAGGGTGAAGGAGGGAGAAGAAGCGGATGAGAAAATGGGCGCCAATATTTTTAATTTTTTGACTGTTTTTTTTTTTTTGCTCCGCAGCCTAAAATAGTTTGTAAATTTCGCCCATAGAGTTTCCCGTTTTGGAACCTTTTCGCAAGGTACCCAACGACCTGTCGTAAACGCGCGTTTTGAAATATGTAAGATATTGGTTTGGGTTTCAACCGATCGCGTTCGGTTCGGCAAGCAAAGCATAAAAAGGGCGACAGGACACGTAGAAGGTCTCTAAACCAAAAGAGGGAATCGAAGACTAATTTTTTTTCAAACGTAGAACAATAAATCGTTTCGGCAAAGAATTTACACCGCGTTGGTTTTCATTTGGCAACATTCCACAAAATTACGATTCAAATGAATTTGTGAAACGAGTTTCGAACGTTTTGTGGCCGGCAATTGTTTGTTTCGCGGATCGAAGTAAAGTAAATCGCGCGCAAATAGAAAAGTTTCGGCAGCCGCAACAAAGTGACAAGTGTAATGGAGCAGTACAATACGCGTCGTATGCCACGGCTGGAGCGAGCTAACTCCAGAACGCATCCGGATACGGAACGAGAGTAAGTTCCCAGCGTAGCTTCACCCATCCCAAGACCATTGCGCGAATCTGCTACCCCGTCGGAAGGAGCCACTAGGATTATCTCTATAGATAAAGATACTATATCCTACGAACGGGTGCAAAGTAAGGCGGAAAACACATATTGTCGCGAGCTCATCCCGTCGGAAGAAAACATCCAGAGGCTAGTTCCCGAATCAGGAGATACAATACCTCGAGAAGTGATGCGGAGTAAGGCGGTTGACTCGAAACGTTACGTTAACGAAAACGCGATTTGTAAGAGCAAAGAGACGGGAACCGCACCGGAAAGTACACGATTAACCGAGGAGAAACGGCGACGGAGGCGTATCGCTATTGAACAGGAGCTGAGCATGCTCGATATCGCGGACGCTCAATATAATCAACCTTCGCGCAGCCTCCTACTGGCATACATTTGGGAGCACGAGTTCTGGAGTTTGAAGAAAGGGTCCGTGATATGGAGAATTTCACGCGAGTAACCACCCACCAAAATGATCGCGGGGTCGATATCCCGTACATGACGATCACGATCTAGATGCATGGAACACACGCACACTAAACCACCGCGCAACACAACATGGCCGAGATGTGTTTACAATACATTTGCAGCATCCAGGATACACGACGCACTCGGGATACGTTGCACACTACGGTTATGCGACACAGTCGGAAAACGCATCACATACAGGGTAAACAACACAAAATAACCCAATTCGTCCGGAAAACACAATGCATCAGCGGTATACGGCGCACTTAGGGAACAATACGCATGCAGGTCACACTACGCGGCACAACACACATCTGCCGATCCACAGCACTGTACTAAGCCGGCCTAAGGCTCGCCAACCATTACCGCGGGATTTACCAATTTTCTCCGGAGATGTTAACGATTGGCTGGTTTTCATTACCGCATATGAACGCACCACCATTTCTTGTGCATATACGGATGATGAGAACATTACCCGACTACATCATGCATTAAGGGCCCGCACTGGAGACAGATGGACATCTCCTATCTTTCCCGGACGGATTGAAGGATGCCATTGATACGCTTAAAGCGCGTTACGGAAGACCCGATTTAATTGTGGAATCGATGATCCGCAAAATAAGGGGAATGACCGCACCTAACGCAGAGGACTTATCAACATTAGTAGAGTTCGGGTTTGCCGTAAAGCAGTTGGTTGGAGTGGTAAAGGCTTCCGGGCTACAGGCTATGATGCTGATGTACAATGTTACGTTGCTTAAGGAGCTAGTAAAGAAGCTGCCCCCGTCATATGCATTGATTTGGTGAGGGAGCGGAAGAGGTGTCCGGAAGTTACATTAATCGAGTTTGGAAAATGGATTGGTGAGCTAGCTGATGATTTATGCTGTGTCATCGATATGACGTCCAGCTTTGAGAGACAAGACGGGACGCATGCAAAACAGCTCCCGACGCAACAGCTACAGCACCGT